>NW_028262340.1:2104375-2254687 GCF_047370975.1 Nipponia nippon
CTTTAAAAGGGTCGAACTAACAGCAGAATCAATTGGTTTGGTATCCCTGTGAGGACTTGGAGACAAAATATGAGCGTGAAAAGAAAACACTGAATTTGCTATTTTGAACTGTGCAGCTGTTTTGCTTTAATCTGCACAAAAATTTGGAGAATTTGACACCTAAAAGGACAAAATGAATGAAGTTAGTGAAGGTTTTTCGTATGATCTACTATGACCCCTTTAAGTGTGTTAGAGATGAATATTGAGACTGGTATCTGTTGTTTAAGTGGTACTTGCTTTTTTTTAAAAAAAAAAAAAGGAACAATGAGGAGGTCACACTGGGAGCTGAGAAGGGGAAGTTTTGCCTTACTTTGCGAATGATGTGTGCTTGATGGGGTTTGCATCATCCACCTCTTCTGTCTTAAGCCCTTGGCAGTGACAGCACCTGGGATTATATAGCCTGGACTTGTTCTTCTCTTGCACATTGCTGTGCATCTTTGCGGTCAATCACTGTGTGATTTCTTGTTCAGGGTTTGTTGTTCAGGGTTTGTTTTTTTTTTAAATATACTTGGAATTTAAGTAGGTTAATTTTCCTAACTTCAGTTAGGTAAAATACGCATTTTAAAGGTCTGGTATTCAGTCATAGTTGGGCCTTTGATGCAGATGACACAAATGTAAATCTAGCAACTACTGGAGCAGAAGGTGGAAACGGAGAGACTGGTATGAGAATTAACAGGGAACAATAACTTCTTTCCTTACTATAACAAAAAGCCATCCTAAATGTTTTATGAAGTTGTATGGGAGTGCAAATTGTTAGCTTGCTATTTAAACCAGCATTTTAAAAAACAAAAACAAATCCAAACTTTCAGACTAAACTGATGGTTCCTAAACCTGTGTAGTTAAGTGCTAAGAAGGAGGAGAGGCATCCCACCATCCTTGTTTTGGTTCTTGTTCCCCCGGGACACGCGGTTGGATGTACTCTGCTTTTCTCCTTTCGGACCTCGGAAGGGCCCGCAGGACGGGTGTCAACGAGCAGACTCGGGTCTGTTACGCGGCCGGCTCTCCGGCACAGCCCCAGCGGGTTTGTCTGGCGTTCGGTTCGGCGCTGGTCCTCGCCTGACCTTGGCTTTGTACGGTTTTATCAGCCTCTGTCCCACAGCGCTTCCTCCTTGGAAACAAGGTGGGCTCGTTCCCCCGCCGAGCGGGGAGGGGGCTCCTTCCGCGCCGTAACGCAAGGCCTGCCTTCCTTGTCCTCTGCGTTTGAGACCGCAGCTGTAGAAGATAGCAATGGCAGCTGAATTTATTCTGAATTGTTCTGCTTTGAAAACTAAAGGAAAAACCCCAGTGTTTGGTAGTATTATAAAGCCTTTTTGGATAATAAAAGCAGTGATGTTTCACACCAACGATTCTGGACCAGTGATCGGGAGGAGAACACTTTGCTCCTGACAAAGTTACTCATCAGACCTCCCCGCGTGGCAGGTCACGGGCAGGAGCGTGTTGAACGGACCTCCTGCACGCCCCCGCACGCAGGTGAAACGGCATCGGAGTGCGTTAAAGCCGCTTCTGCTTTGGCATTCAAACGGGGAGCCTTTCTCCGTAAGGAAGGTGTGGGCTAAGAGAGCCTTCTGCAAAGGCTTAGGCTATCAAAATAAAAAATATCTGTCATCAGTAGGCTTTATAATATTTTTCTTTACTCTTATAGCCATGAAGCAGGCATGAGTGGGGATCGTGGGTATTGTTTTTAGTGCAAACCTTCCATCCGTAAGAGGATACAGCGTATATTTTTTGGATGAAGTTTTTCTAAGAAGCGCTGAGGCAAATCTTTTGGAAACCTAGAGCGATGATTATGGACAGTTGATTTGTGACGCTTACGACATCTTAATGGTGTATTTATATAAAATGCCAACGTTTTCCCTTCCTGCCGCCTGCCATCCATCGCCTGTGTTCAGCGCAGCGCCCTTGCCCGGCGCGCGCTTACCAAGCGGCTGCAGCTTTGAGGCTCCCTGGGCTGAAGAGTTCACGTTCAGGCTTTGATCAGCGACGGCAGACTGGGATGCACACCTGAATCAGTCAGCTTCAGGATCCTGTCCCAGTCCCTCAGGGCGCAAAGTCATTTTTTCCTTTTAATAACTTTATCGGATGACACACACGACGTTACTTTCTGCAGCGAGGCATGCCGAGTACCAAAGGACGGCTTTTTTAATAAGCTGACCTCGCTGGTGGGTGCAGGCTCTTGCATCACCACTTTGAGTAAAAGGCTTTTGCAAACAAAGCCCGTCACAGGTAATTACAGGAAAGGTCAGTTTGCCATCTTCCCTTTTGAGAGCGACATGTGCTTAAACCACAAGAGCTACATATAAAAGACGGTGTGTGATCTTTGGTCATTATTTCCGATGAGTAAGTGTCGTGTCACTGGGTCGCTGTTTTCTACGGGGGCTGGCAGCTTGGAAAAACCCTTGTCACCTCGTGTCATCAGCCCCCAGCTCTTCAGTTGGGCTTTTTAAGGTTTCTGCTCAAGTGGGCTGTCAGCGGCGCTTTTGTGGCAGAGACAAAATGTTGTCTGGGATGGGGCAGATGGCTTGCAAATGCTTCTGACGGAGGCCGAGTACTGAAGGTATATCAAGAAATGAAAGAGATCAAACGATGAAGCGCTTCCAGATCACGCTCGCTAAGCCCGAGAGGGGAAGTATTATTTAAATTGGGTCTTCTGCATTTACCCACGGTAGCAGTGTGAAGGCTCGTGGTGGCGGAGGCAGCTCTGCCCTGAGTAAAGGGGAGGGGTTGTCACACGCTAGTTGTGACAAAGCCGCCGTTGCCTGCGAGAACTTCAGCTAGATGGTTGCTGATGCTCCTGCAAGCATCTGGTGGTTGCGGCTTGCTCCTGGGTCCCAAAATAAACAATGCATGTTTCTCTGTCTTCTCCAGGTCCTACGCGGAGGAGCCAGTCAGCGTCCTTTGACCCCAAATCAGAACCAGCAGGGACAGCAGACTGATCCGCTGGTGGCTGCTGCAGCCGTCAATTCTGCCCTTGCCTTCGGACAAGGGCTGGCGGCGGGGATGCCAGGTAGGGGCTGCGAGGGAGCTGCGACTTCTCCGGTGCCCAGGGAGATCGACGAAAATTCTGTCCTCTGTCTCTGCGTGGTGTCACGTTTGCCTGGCATTCAGCAGGGTTTTGGTTTTATTGTTTTTCGGTTTTCATCTGGGGGTATAGAAGGCATTTTCGAGAGGCTGTTAGATGTGAACCTAACTGCCTATGCAGCATTTAAGTTGAAGGGTTTAGGTCCCCGTGTCACAGATGCAAACAGATGTATCAGCTGTATTGCTGTTCGGTGCATTAGTTGCTTGCGTACTCAAAAGGATTGGTGGCTCCTATTGGAAGTCGCTTTCAGATTTTTCTGTGGATCATGCTAGCTTCTGTGATCCTTATTTTAAAACCTGAAAGATATCTTAGTCCTATTCATTAGCCTTGTTTTTCCATCCCTGCCAGGTGCTTGACTTTAACAGCACAAGGACTTCCCCTTTATAATTTCTTCCAGGCGAATACTAGTGGCTTAAAAACAAGAAAGGAAAATGGATGAAAGGAAGCAGGGTTTTATTGTGATTTATAATTCTGCAAGGGGGGAGCTACTGTATGAATTTTAGCTCTGATCCACGAGGCTGTGTGGTATAAATGCTTTTGACATTCAGTTATACAGAATATTATTGTAATGGCAAAGGGCAAACGTAAGTATTTTTTTGAATAATGTGGAATTATGTCCTGCTGGTCAAATGTAAGAGAACAGGATTATTTTGGCCCCAGGTCTCCTCACTGGAAGTGTCACATGGTTGTTACACAGGGGTTTTTTATAGCTTAAGAATGCCGCTGTATTAAGTTACAGAGTGAATTGTGACATGCACGTTTTCAAGTAATCTGCAGATTTCCTTAAATCTGCATTATTGGGGTTTTAAGGGTTATATTTGCAAAGCAAATACTGACGGAGAACATTCTCCTTGTGACCCCACGATGGAGAATCACTTCACTTTCTTCCTGAAAGTTTTATTTAACTGTAGAATTACATAGCGAGGTACCTAAATAGCTATAGACTACTGAAAATCTGTTGCTTTGTGTATCACCAGCATATTTGATTTAAGAGTTTTTATTTATATATATTAAAGAATGCTTTATGGTACATACCTTTGAAAACACATAACTTTTAAGTTCCACGTCTCATTTGCACGTGTGTGCACACTGAACAACTTCAGCAGACAGTGGGAGAGTTGGAAGTGGTCACATATACGAAAAGTCGCACACGTCGTACTTATAAGGGAAAAGAAATAGTGCTTTTGTATTTTAAGACCTTTTTTTTTTTTTTTTTTTAATTCATATAACTGAATTTACACAGAGGGCTATGCTGGTATAGTAGGTTTGGGGGAAAAAAAAGCACTGGAAAGTCTTACTAGTGTAAAGTTATAGATGATTAATATGGATTTTTTTTTTTTTTTTGCGTCAGGAGAAGCAGAGCTGCTGTTGCTTTTTCTTTTTCCTTTCGGATTTTGCTTTAAAAATTCTCTTGCGCCATACTCGCCTGAAGACGCTCGATCTGCCTTGTGTTACGCTGCTTGTTACCTTACCTGTGCGCCTCTCATTTGCCTCTTCAGGTTACCCAGTGCTGGCTCCCGCTGCTTACTATGACCAAACTGGTGCTCTCGTGGTGAACGCCGGGGCCAGGAACGGCCTGGGGGCCCCTGTCCGTCTGGTAGCCCCCGCTCCGGTCATCATCAGCTCCTCCGCGGCGCAAGCAGGTGAGTCCCAGTCCCGTCAAGTGAAAAACTGCTCCGTCCCTGGCGTCCCCGGGGACCTGAAATCCTCTGGGCTCTGCTGGCGATGATGATGCACTTGCCCTCACTGAGATCCGTTGCGGGGATTGTTGTTGAGAACATCCTCTGTGCTCACTGTGGGCTGAGCCTCCCGAGCAGCCTCAGAGAGGTAACGTCACAGAAACGCTATTATTTTGCAGAGTTGCATGACAGTTATTTTAAATTTGTCTGCTGGCATCTGGGTTTCCCACATAATAAAAGGTTTTAGCCTGTGATGAACTCTCAAATGATCACCTTGCATAAAATGTTACACACCTGGCCTTTGCCATGCATTTTTTGGGGGTTTATTAGGGTTCTTTGGGAGTTCAAGGCTTTAAAAGCAATTTTTCAGCCAGAATTTGTGCGTGTAAGCACTCTTTGCCAGTGTTAGTAACAGATTATGAAAAGGGCCTTTTAATTGTTTCCTTGTAGCTCTTGTTTATTTTGCCTTTTTTTTTTTCCTTTGGAACTGGCTGAAAAACAAAAGGACTTGGTTTTGATGTTCTTAGCACCTCAGGATTGCGTTGTGTGCACTAAAGGACAATTTTGCTTATTTCAAAACTTGTGCTGCTTAATTGGGTATTGCAAAGTGTGTGGCTGTATTGATTTGAGTCTTAGATCTTGGGAGAAAGGGAACGTTTTTGTGTGTTTGATCTATGGAGCTCTAATAATACAAACAGCAGTAATAACAACTGGGCGTTGTTGGTATTCAGTGGCTCTGTGCAGGACTTGTGGAGCTCAGATATAAAGCAAAGAGACTTTATGCAGAGTTTGCTGCACAAGGGAGATTTTCATCTTGAGAGGAAAGAAAAAAATCCATAGTAACTAAAAGGAACCTGCTAAGTTTTAACTTCCCAAACTGCTACGAAAATGGCTTTTTCAGTCTATGCTTCCAATTGCTTTCTCTCTAGCGGTTGCAGCGGCTGCAGCTTCGGCCAACGGTGCAGCGGGCGGCCTGGCAGGAACGACAAACGGACCATTTCGCCCTCTAGGAACTCAGCAGCCCCAACCCCAGCCCCAGCAGCAGCCCACCAACAACCTGGCGTCCAGCTCGTTTTACGGCAACAACTCTCTCAGCAGCAATTCCCAGAGCAGCTCGCTCTTTTCTCAGGGCTCTGCCCAGCCTGCCAACACTTCCCTGGGGTTTGGAAGCAGCAGCTCTCTCGGTGCCACGCTGGGGTCTGCGCTGGGAGGATTTGGGACAGCAGGTAAGAACAGCAGGCTCTTGATGGGGAAAAAGGAGAGAGGCAGGTAGCTCCAAATGCAGCCAGGGGGCTTGCGAGCCGCTGGAGCTGGCCCTGGCGCACTGAGCTGCTGAGCCCCCCGCTTCATCTGTCTGAGTGAGGCTAAATGGAAGCTTTCCCTGAGGGGACTACTTTGGCTTTCAAAATCTTCAGCGCTTTCTGGTGAAACTTTTTTTAGTAGATGATATATTAGAAGTACCCAAGTAATGGATTTGTTTTGTTATACGCATTATCAGTCGTCCCCTTTTTGCTACAGATTAAGTTTTTTAAACAGCTTTGAATTTTCTTGCCCTTAACCTGCATGTGCTTGGTGGAGATACTGGACCAACAGGCATTGGCTCCAGAGTGGTAACCATCCGTGTGCTAACTCTTACTTCAGAATAATGGCTAAGTAACTTTCCGTGATTTTAAAAAAGCTGATCTGAGGTGGTTTCCATGCTTTATTCTGGGAATTGTTTCTATCACACACCAAAAAAAGGTCACTTATTGTGGTTGCAAATGTTACATACATGGTTTGTTTTCATTTGTTTGTTAGGCAGTTGGAGACAAAGGCTTTTCTCAGAATAAAACCAAAGCAGAAAGATGTCTGTGGGTTGGTTTTTTTTTTTCCTTTAGGTTTGTTTTTTTTGAAGTAGAACAATTGTTTTAATTACTGCTTAGTCTCAGAGGTAGTCATTATGTCCTGAACTTCCCTGCTTCCATCGGCGTGAAGGGCAAGTTAAAACATGCCTTTTGAACCTGCTGCATCAGAAGAGTCTGAGGGACATACTGTTACTGCATCAAATCACGGTTTTAAATAAAAGTTATTTTAAATACTTTTCTTAAACCCAGCCTGAGAATTTGAACCATCTTGGATTCAGGTAAACGCAGCATTCCCTTCTTTCACTTCAGTTTATTTAACGAATTGAATGCAATTACTAGTTCGCTCAATGCCAAGATGCACAAACTTGTTTTCCCTCAATCGATGAATAAAAATGTGAGGCTGTTGCTTCTAGAACTTGTGTGCAGTCATGAAAAATGATTAGTTCATTACAGTTAACAATTTCACTATTTATTAAACAAGATTTTAATGCAAAATTGATTTTTTTTCCTCAAGTTGACAGTGCATTTGAAGAGTTTGTATTTGACTGTCAAGACAACTCTTCAAAAAAATGTTGGGTTTATGTGTTAAATTGAATTCTGATTTCCATCTCAATAAAGCTTGGTGCAAACACGAGCTGCTTTCTAATATAATGAAAGGTGAGCACAAGGATTTCAAGTAAATGTACACGAAGCTGTACATGCTCTTAAGTAAACACGAATAGATAAAAGCTCTTGTTGGATTTGTTTTAGCTCTAATGGCCAAAGAATAAATACGAGGCAATGCTTGTAGGGCGATCTAATATCTTCTGTTAAACTAAGTGATGTGCCTGGGGGAAAAGAGCTTTGAAGTATGCAAACCTTCTTCTGAAGGTTCAGAAGCAAAGCGTTAAGCGTTTGCATCCAAAAGTCAACCTGTTTGCTGTCATTTCATTCTGTCGCTTCCTTTAGGTAGGTTTTTATCTTCTTGATCTTTCTGCTTGTAGGTTTTTGGAGCTGTGTTCCTCGATGTGTTCTGTTGGTATAAAAACTACAAAACTAAGTGCAAAGACAGGATTCAAGCTAATTTTTTAAATCGAGGATTTCTGCTTGATCCTTAACACCGTGGTTTTAATTAACGCGTTTCATTTGGGCACATGCAACACCCTCAGGAAAAGAACAGGCTGGTGCAGTGAGGTTGTTAATAGGTGCGGTTGTCCTGGCTCTCCAGCTCTCCGGTTGTTGGGCAGCTTGTTGGGATCACGCAATTTTGCTCTCTTCCTCTTTCCAGTTGCTAACTCCAACACGGGCAGTGGCTCCCGCCGAGACTCCCTTACAGGGAGCAGCGACCTGTACAAGAGGACATCCAGCAGTTTGACACCTATAGGACACAGTTTTTATAATGGCCTTGGGTTTTCCTCCTCTCCTGGACCTGTGGGAATGCCTCTGCCCAGCCAAGGACCTGGCCACTCTCAGACTCCACCACCTTCCTTATCTTCACATGGATCATCTTCAAGTTTAAACCTGGGTAAGAGCCACAGTGCCACTGTCACAGAATCGTAGAGTCATTAAGGTTGGAAAGGACCTTTGAGATCATTGAGTCCAACTGTTAACCTAACTGCCTGGTCCACCTCTAAACCATGTCCCTGCGCACCACATCCACACGTTTTTTTGAATACTTCCCGGGACTGTGACTGCGCCACTGCCCTGGGCAGGCTGTTCCTATGCTTAACCACTCTCTCCATGAAGAAATTTTTCCTAATATCTAATGTAAATCTCCCCTGGCACAACTTGAAGCCATTTCCTCGTGTCTTATCACTTGTTACTGGGAAGAAGAGACCGACCCCCCCCGGCTCCAGCCTCCTTTCAGGCAGTTGCAGAGAGCGATGAGGGCTCCCCTCAGCCTCCTCTTCTCCAGGCTGAGCCCCCCCAGCTCCCCCAGCCGCTCCTCCCCAGCCTTGGGCTCCAGCCCCTGCCCCAGCCTCGCTGCCCTGCTCTGGCCACGCTGCAGCCCCTCCGTGTCCTGCTCTCCCTTGGTGCAGAGCTGTGAGCACCCCGCTGCTGGGTAGGCGAGGTACCTGCTGCCTCCCTGCCGCTCTTACTCCTGCGGCAGGGTCCCTGCTTTTGCACAAGTAGGTGAAACACTGAAGTGTTGTAGCACCTACGTTGTGTGTTTGTCTCTTGCAGTAGTTCAGCTGTTAAACAGGAAGGTTTCTGTATTGCCTCCTTGTTTCCTCATCTCTGAATTATGGAAAACATTTCCAAGTGTTTAAAAACAAACTGTTTTTCTTGCGCAGGTCTCGGTAACAGCACCGACTGTTTGTTATCCTTGAAAAAAAATGGATATGTAGGGCTGGTCCTTAAACCAGGATGACAAATGTTTTCAAATAAGCATTAAGTTTTCAATAATAAATTAATGGGCTTAGATTACAGTTTCTTCTTTTAACCAAAATATGCAATGTTATCTGGAGCAGCACTTAGCTTTTAGCTGAGGATTTTGTGAGTTTGCTTTTGAAAATTTCCCGTCAATGTGGCTTTATCAAAAGCACATTAGTGCATGGGAGCGGCTTTCTTAATTTTGGTAAGATACATTACTTCATGCAATTCACATCTTCTGGAAGAGCTTCTAGTTGGCCCAGAGCTCTTACATATAATAAAGTAGATCTTTAAAATAAATAAAGCAAATATTAAGTAATAAAGCAATCCTCATCTGAACTTCCTGAAGTTTTCGTTTCCAGGCCTCATAAGCAAACAAGATAGGTTATTCGTTGCATCTGCCCCAGATAATTTAGTACTTGCTCAAAAAAATCACTTTGTTTTGGTTCTGTCACGTATCTCTCTGGATTTAACAAAACTTTTGGTTATCGGAACAGTTTTCCATGCATATACACACTCATCAACTAACATATTTATCATGTTTATTACATGCATGTGTGATAAATTTGATGCTGGCTAAAGGTTAGCATGAAATAGTAATAAATATGATTTCTCGAGATCAATTTTTGATTTACCATCTTTCCTTGTTCAGAGCTTTAATAGAATTGGAAGGGGTTTTAGCTTTATTTATGCAGCTGTACAGTCCTTAAGCTGACAGTTAAATAGCTACAATAAATTAATGCTGAAGACTAACCGGATTCCAAACCTGGCACTAGAAAAAGTCTGTTGCCCCTGCAGGCAAACAAAAGAATGAATCTTAAAAACTGGAAAGGTTAATCTGTTCGAGAACAAACTCTGGAAAGAAAGCGGAGTTACCATTTACAGAAACGGGCTGTGCCCCAGAGCAGTTAGCGTGGGTCTTCCCGTCTTGACAAAATATTCCTCTCCTTGTAGCCAGGTTTCCTCCGTGCCTGACTTCGTGCTTGGTAATGCTGCAAGAAATATCTCATGTAGAACAGCTCTGCGTTTGTGTGGTTTTCACCTTGAAATCCCTAAAAGGTCGTTTTCTTTTTTTGAGTTTCTCTTTCACCTGTAATGGAAGACAGCGTGACGTGTAGTTGTACTTTCCTTTGGTTATAAAATAAGGTTTAATGCTATAAAAACAGCACAGGCATTGTTTTTCCTTATAAGCAGCTTGAGGCTGACACCTTTTCTATTTGGGAGTGATATCAGAAGTAGTTTGTGATAAAGAGGACGAGGAGTATTTTTCTGAATATCTAAAAATGAAAGGACAGATGGGAACACCCAGACGTGTCGTTTGCAGAAAGGGAAATTAGAGCAGTCGGGTTTAGAACCGCGTCCTACCGCTGTGGTACGTGGGGGGACGCAGCCTGGGGGAGTCACTCAAGTAACTTTGATTTCAGGGTTCCACAATGACATAAGAAGTTGGCATTAAATCTGACTTATAAGCAGCAAATGTATGGTTCAGTGCAGTGCAGGTTGTGGTTTGACTTTGTCCTGTCTCGTGGATGCGCAAGTGGATCATTTGTTGGGTTGGTGGCGTGCATAAAGATTCAGCTCCGGCTCTTCTGGCTTTCTGAAAGCTTATAGCTGTGAAAAATGGTGTGTATTTATCAAGCTAGGCTTTTTTCTGGTGTCGTAAAGTGACCTTGTGAAACATCTGGGCAATCACGAGTACCTGAAATAACCAGGCAGCCAGTTCTTACGAAAAGAACTACTGGAGGAGGAAGGCTGAGCTAAACACATCCTTTAAAGTCAAAGGTGTACGCGACATATGCAGCTGTGCATAGCTGGGATAAAGCAACCGTAAATAAATACGCGCTTTTGGGTGCTAAAGCAGCAGGGGCCCTCTTCTTCCCCAGTGTTGATCCAAACTGTAGAATTATACATTACTAAATAATTTTTTTATTTTTAATTATAAAATTTGCTTTTGGCCAGGTTACGCTTCACATGGGCTCGCGTAGAGCCACGGGCAGTTTTTGTCAGCCCTCGTGTGCGTGTAGCTGGCGTGGTCCCAATAGGAACACTTGCCACGCTGCAGCCCGGGGCCGAATGTATCCAACTCTGGGTTTTCCCAGTTTGGAATGGGGACCAGGATTTGCAGCGGATAAGTAATTATTTTAATTTTATGATATCCTTGCAGGAGCTGCTGGGGAGAGAGCTGCCCCATACTGTAGTCAGCCTGTAATTTAAAAGGCGGGATGGGCGTGAGGAAGCTGATGCACGCACGTGGGAATTTATTTTATTAGAGGGTCTTTGGGAAAACTGGCTGGGGAGTTGATAACCAGTTGGCTGTGGCCGACTGGGAGGGCTGTAGGGCTGCGTCTCGCCGGGCGGCTGGTGGCACAGCCCGGCACTGGGCTGCACGGGGTGACCGGTTGGGGCGGTGACACTGGGGGGCCTCGGGGGCTGCTGGCTCCTGCCCTCCCCAGCCCCGGGGAGGCGGCGTGGGGTCCCCTTGGCCGGGCGGGCGCTGCCTGGCGCCTCTGCGCTGGGCCCTCTGTGGGGGACAGCAGCGGGGACGTCTCCTCCGCCTGCTTTCTCACAGAGCCATCTTTTCATCTTCCTTTTTTTCCCATTGTTCTGGCATTTCTCATAGCGGGAACTCCTGCGTTGCAGAGCAATTTGAGGGCCTTGTAAAAGTCCCCTGGAAGCTTGCTTAAGAAGTGTTTTGTTTTCAGACAGCAGCCTTTGTGTTTCTTCCCCTGTGTTTTCTTTTCGACTCATCCTTTCCTTGTCCTTTCCTTTCCCTGAAATCAGTAATTCTTTCAGGTTAACGTCTGTCTCAAGTGTCCCAGCAAGCACCAAGCACTGAGAAGATGGCTTACCATTGCGAAATAGGAACCGCTCAGTTGTTACGGCCACGGTGTGAGTCCGAGTAACGCGTCCACCTTGGAGTCCCCAGGATAGAGTCTGTGTGCTTTGTCCTCCCCAGATACAGGTTTTTCCTGTGACATATCCCAGATGCTTTTAAGAAAATACGGTCGATACGTTCAGAGACAGAACCACCCCGTAGCTGTCCCTTCTATACAACCTCTGTGTAGTGCACACAGCGCCGGTTTGCTGTCGTGTGTGCGCCAAGTGCTTTGCACGGGCAGCGTGGTGTTAGCACGGATGGCTCCACACGGTTTGCAGACCCCCTTTTGAAGGCTGTTGTGGCTGAGGATGCGGGAGAAACAACGCCAATATCTTGGAGGAGTCCTGTCCCTTCTTTGGGGTTTTTGCCCCTTTATTCTCCCCTAGCGTCCCTAAGAGCTTCGGGAGCTTCCAGCCTCCGCGTACTGCGCTTGAGCAGGGAGCTGTTTCATTCTGGTTATTGGTAAGATCCCATTGAAGCCTGGGATCTGGCAAAGTCACTGTGTTCCCAGCCACACTGGCATAAAGGAGCTTGAGGTGTTCCAAGGTTTCTGGCCTTTGGTGGTTGACAGATGGGTTTCAGAAGCACTTGCTTAGGTTAGGAAAGCTGTCCCCTACATGGTCTCTTAATTCCCAGTAGGATGTTGAGCATCATGGGGAGGCCTGCAGTCAGCATCAGGAGAGAGAGATGGGTAGAAAGCTGGAGTAATTCATGTTTATTTTGAATCTCCAAAAACACGAGGAGGTTTTTCTCAGAAAACCTCTGACAGAGAAGACTTTGTCTGTACAAACTGTGCTTTCCCTCTTAACTAAGAGATAAGGCATAGGTGATAACAGTCTGCGTGCTAAACCCTTTCCTCTTACACCTGGTTGCAGATGATCAGGAGCTAGGTTTCCACCTCGGTGCGTTAGTGCTATGACTCTTACTTGCTCCAGGCTTTCAAAAAACAAGCGGTAATTCTGAGCTCTTCGAATGCCATGGAAAACGTCAGTACGCCATCGCTCAGCTTGTTGCTGTTGGGGTTCCTTTACCTGAGAGGTGATTTACTGTTCCTTTGAATATCCTGGTCCTTCCAGCAGTAAGGAATATCACTTGGTCACCTTTTGGAGTTCTTGCTCAGCTAAGTCATCGGGTAGATGGACACGATGATGGCCACACCACTGGGAAGGTAGCATAAGAAAGAGATGTGAACAAGAAGCTCTCAATTCGTCTTCTCCTTGAGGTTTGGCACCAGCGTGGGAGAAGTCAGAACATGTTTGCCCAGCTCAGAGCCAGGGGAACTGAATTAGGCCGTTATCAGATACTTAATCCTCATATAGTGTTTCCTGCACGGGAGCTTCCTTCAGGCATTGATGGCAGAGGAGTGCAGTTCACTCAGCTCTTCTTTTATTTTATTTAATACTTTTATTTCAGATGCCGTCATGTGCACAGCTGCCAGGAGAGGGTCTGTTCTCTTTGCAGACAGCTCTACCGATCTTGGCCTTGAAGATCTTCCCTCCTTTGCAAAGACTTCTTGTAGCTTTTTTTTTTTTTCCAGGTGGTTTGCCCTCGCTGCCTCACGTTGGCTTTTCAGGTGGCAGGTTCCCATGCCATAAGAACATTTTTCCTGGGAGGACTTTGTCCCACCCAGGAAAAACCATACTCGCTCAAGGCATCTTGCGGTCTTTGACCAGCAGAGGGATCCCGAGCCCTGCAAGAAAGGGAAGAGTCCTCTGCCATAGCTCGGAAGCAAATTTCGAGAAATTACAGGCAAGGAAACAGCGTTTCAAGGTTTAAGTTGGTTCCTATCAACACTGGCAGTTTGCTAGCTTTGTGATGAAGCATTACCTGCTCCCCATACCTGTTACTGGGTAACTCAGCAGCTGTCTTAATGTGGATAAAAATCTTTGGGGCATTTGTGAAAGCACAGGGTTTTTTAAAGTATTTATTTATTGTTTTTAATTCATTGGTATTTACCTGTATTTAATAGTGATTTGGTTCTTATATCCAGAATTTTTGTACTTGCGTCTTGCTGCCTTTTTCTTATCTAGTTTTGTCTTAATTCTGTCCCCGCCCTCAGTATGCTGCTTTTAAATCAGTCCTTTGCACGGCAGCAGGATAGGTGGAAAAAAAACCGGAGGATGGAGGATCAGGTAATTAGAAACAGCAAGTTAGCAAGTGGTGGAATTGACAATTCATCTGTTTTAGATGGTTTCGACACAGAGTGAGGAACAGAAGTTGGTACAGTCTGTTCTTTGCTGAATCTGTAGCTGATCCTAACAATACAACGGTGCCACGCTAAGGAACTGCGCTCGAACACGTCCTCATCTAAATCATTTGGGGGGGCAGCTCCCTCAGCTTAGTTGAGAATACTTCCTAGCCGAACCATGTCAGAAACCCACCTCGGTGGAAAAGGAGTGATTAGAAGTGAAACGGCAGGCACAGGTTGTAGATGAATCCCTCGGCCGCTTTATTTCATTTTGTGAAATACCCTTGTTCTTATGACTCGCAGGAGGGCTCACGAATGGGAGTGGCCGTTACATCTCTGCTGCTCCTGGAGCTGAAGCCAAGTACCGCAGCGCAAGCAGTGCCTCCAGCCTCTTCAGCCCCAGCAGTACGCTCTTCCCTTCATCTCGCTTGCGCTATGGGATGTCTGACGTTATGCCCTCTGGCCGAAGCAGGCTGCTTGAAGACTTTCGCAATAACCGGTACCCTAATTTACAGCTGAGGGAGATTGCTGGTCACATCATGGAGTTCTCCCAAGATCAGCATGGATCCAGGTGGGATTAAAAACTTTGCGCTGTGGGAAGCTTTTGGGACCGCTGCTCTTTGAGTTAGGCTCGTTTGCAGTTTGCATCACGTCCTGAAGCAAAGAGGCAGAACAGGGAAAAGGAGGTGTGAAAAGCCAAGTAGTGTAACGTTCTGACCCTTCTTTTTGAAAGATTGTTTGGGTACAAATGCTGATAGCAGGAGTCCCTCCTCTAAAGAGGAGCTTGCTTGCTTCGTAATTTGCTTGCTAGTCCCACTGGCATAGCTTAACTCCTTTTAAAGAGCCGCCTGGACGCGAGACCTTGCTGTATTATTCTACCGAGATCCGCTTTGCTTGGAATGCAGAGATTTTTGGGGTACCCACAATGACGTGTGGCCATGGGCCTCATGGCTGCGACCACCCGCGGTTTCGGATAGCTGGATAGGGCAGCTGTGTTTTGAAGATTTGTGTTTTGTAAGAGCTCAGTGTATGAAGCTTTTGAATGGGTTTGTATTAACAAATGCGTTGGGGGCATATATGCCAGTGGCATCACACCAGCCCTGTTTTTCAGGTTTATTCAGCTGAAACTGGAGCGTGCTACCCCAGCAGAACGTCAGCTTGTGTTCAACGAGATCCTCCAGGCAGCTTATCAGTTGATGGTCGATGTATTTGGAAATTACGTCATCCAGAAGTTCTTTGAGGTAAGTCTGCATTTCCCTGCAAGTCTTACTCAGATGCCTGCTGTCCTGAGGTATTGGATGAGCTCGTAGAAACCCTTCTGTTTGCCTAAAACGATGGATAACTGTCAACAGGGATGTCGTCTCCTCCCCACAAGCTGCTGCCTCAGTCCTGTTGGGGTGACTGAGGCGTGGGACTCAAAGATTAATGTGAAAAGTAACGCTTTGCTTTGAGATGCAAAAGTTGTAGGAATAAATAGCAACCTACCCAGGAGGTGTAGGTCCACCGAGACCTCTCAGGGATGCTGGGCTGAGCTGTCAGTACTCACATGTTTAGGAACAAAAGAAACTTTTCCGGTGAAGAGCATCCACTGGAAGAAAGTGTTGTGTTTTCATACCAGGAGGTTGGGCAGACGCCCATCTCTCCCTCTTGAAACTGGTCTGTTCTTTCTCCACCAAGCCTTGGTGGTTCTTTTATCCGGTAATTTTATACCAGCCCTGTCCAGGGTTAGTGAACGGGCACGTGTCACCCTGGTGGCTCCACCGCCTCTGACTCTGGAGTTTGCTCCACGTCTCAGGCATATCTGACAGACACACCGCAGGCGTCGGGCTTGTGCCTGTTCGCATCCATTGAGGCGTGGTTGGTGTTTTCTTTCATTTCAGTAGGCACAGTGTTTCTTGTTCCACACTTCGGCGTGGGAGGGCTGCTGTGCCGCTTGGCCACCTGAGGGTTTTGTGCTTGTAGTGATTGGTTTTCATCTTCCCAGTTTGGCAGCCTGGAACAGAAGTTAGCCTTGGCAGAACGTATCCGTGGGCACGTTCTGTCCCTGGCTCTGCAGATGTACGGCTGCAGGGTGATCCAGAAGGCCCTTGAGTTTATTCCCCCAGACCAGCAGGTAATTGTAAGTTTCAATTTTAACTTTCTTCTTGATGTTTAACGTTCCTTGCCGTTTGGTGACCTGAACTGCGACCTTCTGTTCCTCTTGTGGCTGGTGTTCTTTTGGTTTGGTTTATAGCATGGTTTTGGTACGTTTTATGTGCGTGATAAGTTGGTGACACCATTCTTGGGCCTCAGTTATATCCTCGTTCCACTTAACTGGTAATGGTTCTCTGTTAATTCCCTGAAATCAGATGATGTACGTAGGGGAAACTGAGAACGATAGTGAATTAGAAGATACTTTTAAATCCCTTGAAGGAAGCAGTGCCAGAGTTTTGCCTTTAATATTCGCTGAGCTATCACTGCTTTGATATGTGGGTCAGTATTCCACTTTCCTGCAGTGAGGCGTACGAGGAGCTCCTAGTTCCTGTCCCGTCGCGCCTGGCGTTGGAGAGACGTGGGTGATAGCCAGAGTCCCGCTCAAAGCTCATTAATAAAGGAATTCCTCTAGGGTTTTATGAACAATGAATTAAGATGAAAAATACGCTAGGCAAGCTAGCTAATAAAGGTGTTGGGAATCGTAATACGAGAATCTCAATGTAGGTTATTGAATTAAAAAACTGAAACGGGCTTTAGGAATGCCCATTCCCTTTAGGTCGAGCCTGGGCTGAGCTGGTGAGATACTGGTCAGCAGGGCGGGGGTGGTGGCCCAAACTCCGGCACTTCTGGTCCGAGGATTTACTGGCTGTCTTCTTCCAGAATGGTGTTTTTGAGTACGCTGTACTCCTGAAATGCCTGGTTTTGTATGAGTTGCAAAACCGAACTTGGCCAATTTTGTAATGTCATTAAATTCCCCCCAAACTGTCATTCTCTGTTTTCTGATTGTGAATCTTGTGGCCTGCATGTGTGTTATTTTAGTCATATCTAAACCTTATCTTCTCGGTTTCCTTAGTTATCATGCAATATCACCTTGCCTATGTAAAACACTAGCAAGTTCTTATCCCCGTGCGGACCCCATTTTAGTGACATATGAAGGTGATACCTGAGAAGTTGGTGAAGTTTGGGCGTTTTAGCTTGCTTTCTCTTTCGGGGGAGCAGAGGAGGGAATGGAGATGCACAGTAAAGTTGTGTATCAGCACAATTTCTTAAATTTGGATACTTACCTTGTAAGAGGGCACTCGTTTCATGAAATGAGTGCTTCATCTTCATTTTGTACTAGCATTTTTCTTGGTGGTTTCTGTAGCACAGCAGGCTTCATCTCAGCACTTGGCCACTGGAAAACTTTCAGTTTGAAAGACATCAGCGCATCCTTCATACCTTCCATATTCGTTACCACGTTTAGCAGTGAAAACTTTGCATTTATCAGCCGTGAATCCTGGTGGTGCTTTCTGTTTGTCTTTCTCTCCTCCTAATAGAATGAGATGGTACGGGAGTTGGATGGCCATGTCCTGAAGTGCGTGAAAGACCAGAACGGTAATCATGTGGTGCAGAAGTGTATTGAGTGTGTGCAGCCTCAGTCCCTGCAGTTTATCATTGATGCGTTTAAGGGACAGGTAAGTCCTTAACCAAGATACTGACTCTAATTCCTTTTATTCTTATATGTTGCTTTGAATAGCGTGACAGTGGCTGTAACTTGTTCAAATATTTTGAATTTGAAATGTTAGCAAGCATCCGTTGAAAGTGTTAGGGAGCCTGGAAACACTTTGGTCATGTCTCGGTTACTGTTTTTGTGCAGGTATATCACAGTAAAGCATCCTTGCAAAAATCTGTTTTCCTGGAACAGCAAGTATTTTTTGGCTGATGGAGGGGAAAACAAGTTTCTCAGTAATCCATCTTCATAGTAAGGGTGGTGAGCAGAGTTTTGTGATGGGTATAGTAAAATTCATTATGATCCTCTCTGTGAGGATGGCTTAGAGGACTGCTGTTTCCCGAGGGTCTTGGCCCAGGGGAAAAACATGAGTTTCACCTAGAGAAGGGCAGTTACTTGTGCTTCATTCTCCCAGTTTTTCCTTGGTATCCTCCTGAGCTGATGCCCTGGATATTAATTGCGTAGCTGGCTTTATTCTGCCTCTAGTCAGCTCGTCTTCCATTACAAAACCGCTGGTTTAGGCGTTTCCAGCTTCAACTTAATTGGCTTTGGAGGGGGGCTTTGAAGTATTGAGGGTTTTGCCGTGGGGATGTGAGGATAGCCCGGGGTTTTTATAGCAGGAACCAGGCTTTATTAGTTTGGCTGCTCCTGGAACAGCTGTGAGAGTGGGGACTTGCTTGGCTATGTCAAAACAAGCAGGATTCTAGCTGGAAACTTGCTCAGCAGATTTGCTGGTTAGAGTTTAGCTTTGCACCTTCCACTAGGGAGTTAGGTGAGGCAGAAATGCCTCTGGGAACTTGGTTGATGGCACTGACGTTTCTTTGACCAGCCGTCCCAGTTTCATCTGAACTTTCCTATGAAAGATTAAACTTATCACCTCAAGACTATTCTTCTGCAGTTAATTGCACTTCAAGTCCGGCTTTCCTGCACAGTTTACTCAATAGTTATTAAAAATTTGTAGACTGTCAATTTAACTTCAGTGCTTGGATTTGCTGCTTTTGTTAATTTTAAGCAACCAAATAGGACTCTGTGCTTTAGACGGAAAACTGTGAAGCGATGCTGAAATGTGTCGTGTTCTTAACCAACAGATTTGGTAATCCGTTAGAAATGAGAAAGAAGGTTCTCTGTTGTCACTTCTCCTAAGCACAGTTAAGGCTTTTAAACAAATCCAAATAGTCGAGGAAAATCCTTTGCTGAGCATTTTTAACCTTTCTGGTTCATACCATTTCTTACGTAGCTTAAAACAGGTAGCTGGCAAACAGTGTGCTGGATTTATTCTTCTGAAACCGTTTTTTAACACAGCTTCTAATAATGCTTGGCTGTCCCAGTGTTGCTCTTATTAATCAAGAGGCTTTACCGTTTGTTTTCCTGTCCCATGAATGGGGAAGCTGAAGCACAGGCAGGGCTGTGATGTGCCTGCCATCACCCAGCTGCTCCTGTGGCGGTGGGGAGCAGATGTTTCCAGTTTGGGTTTACGCTGTCTGGAGCTGCCGTGCTGCAAGCTGACGTTACCTACCATGCCCGGGACAAACCACCGTGTGTTCATTTAATTCCGAAAGGTTTCTAGGATTGACAAAGACTAACAGAGGCGTTGCTGCCTGTGCTTGCCTGTCTTTGTTGAACGCAGGTTTTTGCCTTGTCTACGCATCCCTATGGCTGTCGTGTGATCCAGAGGATCCTCGAGCACTGTCTTCCTGAGCAGACCCTTCCCATCTTGGAGGAACTTCACCAACACACCGAGCAGCTTGTTCAGGTCAGTGTGGGAAGGGGGAATGCGGGTGCTATGAGATGTTTCTTGGTTACTGCTTTGTGCTAGGAAAGCTCTTGGCAGCCTATTTGGCACTGCGGCTGTAGTGCTGCTGGGGTCATCTGAACACAGGGATTCTGTTCCTGAGGAGGAATGGGAAGGAACGTGGCAGACCGGGACTTGTTTTGGCTATGTGCAGATATCCAGCAGGTATCAAAGTTGTAGTTACTTTCCTTTTTGAAAAGGATCGTAAGTATTGAGGGGGGTGCACGTCCTGACGCTTCACTCCAGAAGTTACAGTGCAAGTACGGTCTTAAGGGAGTTGATGCGAAGAGCTGATTACTTCTAGGAAAAGAAAATGCCAGGTAATTGGGGTTCTTAACATGTGTTGTTTTTACGCACATCTCCTTCCTGGCTGCCTTTCCTCTTCCTTGCAGTCCTTCCAGGAACTTGTTTTTCTAGGATTCTGCTGTTGGGGCACAATGGATATAACAGCAAATGGACCCCGTCCTGTATGCGCACGTATTTAGCACATGGGAAGTGGGAAGAGGTTGGGCACGGAGGCGAGGCATCGGGTCATGCCTCTGGTATCGTGAGCAGGGAAAATACGTATCTTGTGATCCGAATATACAGACATTCGGAGTATGAACATGCATAAGGACAGTCTCCCGTAGCTAGAACCCTGGCACAGCCTTACAGGATGTGTGATTTAGTATGTTTGAACCTGGAGAAAGCAAAGAAACTTGAAATAAGCAGAGTATTGACATTTCATGTTCAAGGAAATTGTTTTGAGTTTTATAATTGGTACAAAGATGTAGTATCTTACCTCCTGGTAAAACTCTAGAATGCACATTTCTGTAGAAGTAGAAAGTATTTACATGATTTATACAGTAGATATTTTAATTAGTGTTTAGTTCAAGTTTGTAAGTCTTAATGCACATTGGGAACTAGTTTGATATTAATGGTTCCTGTCCACGTTTTATCACACACTTCTGCTGTCTCTCAAACAGGATCAGTATGGGAACTATGTTATCCAGCATGTACTAGAACATGGTCGGCCTGAGGATAAGAGCAAGATTGTAGCAGAAATTAGAGGCAACGTGCTCGTGTTGAGTCAACATAAATTTGCTAGGTATGAATTTGTTCCTTAAAGTCTCCACGCCCCGTGGGAGCATGGACACGTGCTAGAGTTGCAGAAGAGTTAGGGGTGGGGTGTAGGTAGGTGAAAGGAGGTGAAACTTAACTTTTCGCTTAACAACAGAGTGCTATTTATAACTGCTTGTAAACTGGGATGAGTGGCTGGCAAGGTAAGTTTTACTTGTAATGAGTGACTGGCAAGGTAAGTTGTACTTGTAATGAAGGAGGATGAAGATGTGGAAGAGTAGCTCTAATCCAGGTTCCTGAACTTGACCAAGAGTTTTTGTGTGTGTTGGGTTTTTTTGTTTTGTTTTGGTGTTTTTTAAGTGGTCACTATGCCTTGGATAACAACGTGCCAGAAGAGCATTTCGCTGCCTCTGGGATGCTGTGTCAAGCCACAAGGGAGTTTGGAAAATCAATGTAGCAACAATTTGTTTTCATCCCACTTTTCACCAAAGAATCTGTGCTTTCGGTATGCTAAGTCTCGCAGTCCTTTTTTGAGGCATGCCTAATGATATCCTCCTAGGGAAGCCGCAGCAGTCCAAGGTTGTTAGTCCAGATGCTGCAGAGCTACACGTGGGTAGGAGCAAAATCCAGGTGCCTTAGTGGATGTCAAGATGAAGTAATACTTCCCACATCTGTAAATTCCTTTTGTGTGTGTTTCTAGCCATTTGAACATGAAGGCTGAGCTCTTCAAAGGCTTAATATTCTCACCTTTTTACAATTAGTAAAATAGTGCTTTAATACTTACGGACACAAGGGAAGTGTAACATTAACAAGAATTAGAAGAGCATGGTCTTAATGTTATTATTTCAGGTTCTTCCTCCCTGACTTGCCTTGCTCTTTTTTTCTAAACCTCTTTCCAGATGGAGCGTTAATTAGTGTAGGATGTCCCCTGAGCTGAGCACGAGTTGTGGCAAACCGCTTGGTGATTTTGTGATTCAGTCAGGGATGCAGAAGATAAGACTAGCAAAACTCTCTGTCCCCTTTCCTATATCCTATTTAACTTGGCTCTCTGGAGAGCCGAGGCTAGTCATCTAATATATTCAGGAATTTTGGAAGTTCTCTGCCTCTGCTAAGATCTTCGTTCCTGAATAAGCATTTCCCTGTTGTTCTAACCTTGGACCTCCGTTCCCATCAAGCTCCAGTACTGAGAAAACCAAACAAAGAACAACTCATCTGTTTCTCCGATGGGCATGCTATGAGAACAGACGCTGATCTCAAATACAGCATCATTGTAGAGTTGTACAAATTTGGGTGAAATAAAACCTGAACTGGTCCTTTACCCAAATTCCCACTCAGATCCCAGGTTCCTTGGACTGCCCTTCTGTTTCACATTGCTGAACTCCTGTGCCAGCACGTACGTCTCTCCCAAATGGTCTGCCCTTGCTAGAAGCACGAGAGATCTCCTTGGGGTTGAATGCGAGAGCCCGGTGGAGATGTTGCGTGCTCACAGATTGTCCTTCTCTTATTGTTGCAGCAACGTGGTGGAGAAATGCGTTACTCACGCCTCCCGTACGGAGCGTGCCATGTTGATCGATGAGGTGTGCACTATGAATGATGGCCCTCACAGTGCCTTATACACCATGATGAAAGATCAGTACGCCAACTACGTGGTACAGAAGATGATCGATGTGGCAGAGCCAGCTCAGCGGAAGATTGTCATGCACAAGGTAAGCAGCTGCCATCGATTGATAAGGATGTAAGGCTTGTCACTGCCACACTGGTCGTGGAGAGAAAATAAGGCTGAGATGATTGCTTTTGCCATTAGAATTTCCCCACGATGGAGGTATTTCAAAGTTGCATATTTCAATAGTAGCTGAAATATGAAAATGTGAAATAACGAGATGCTGTTTGGACTTAAAGCTAGCTGGTTGCTTCTAGCAACCTCTTCTGACCTAGTAACCTAGTTCTGCACTCACGGCATAGCAAACGCTGCTCAAAACCACCGAGACTTACTGCAGCAGCGCCTTCGGGTTGGTGCCTTGCGAGGGACCCTCCGAAGGTCTGGCGATGACGACACGCTTGCCCTCACTGAGAACAGCGTTTGCTGATGAGAGCAGCTCTATGCGCTCAGTGGAGCCGAGCCAGACCTCAACGCGCCCGAAGCCCGAGCGTGGACCCGCTGGTTGCGTTTCTGAGGGCTGCCGGCGCTGCCCTGTCGCTTCACGTCCCCGCTTTACAGCCCCGGTCGGGACAGTCGGGCTGGCTGCTGGCACCGCGCGCGCGGGGCGTCTTGCGGTAGCGTCTGCGCCGGCAGCCATTAATCACGTTCTCTGTCGCTCAGTTTTGAATACGGTTTTGATGAGGGACTTCCACGGTTTAGCATTGTGCTGCAGCGTTTGAATGCACAACAGTTTCAGGACTTAATAGTTGTCAAAAATGAAGACGCTTTGGAATTAACTGTGCGTCGCTGCCAGTCCTACCTCCCAAGGCTATATGCCTGCTGCCCCAAGGGCAGGAAGCTCTAAAAATCAGGTGATGTCTTCATTTTCCTGCTTTTAAAGGTCACATTTGTGGGCCTTTGTAGTTGTAATGAATGGAAAAAAATATGCTTTTAAACATGCAGTGAAACTGAGATTATCTTCTTCAGTCACATGTTTTAGGGTCTGTTACTTTGTGAAAAATAGTAGCTATAGCTAGACCTCTTATTAGAAATAAAATACTGACTAATGCTGGCTTGGAAAACCCCATGTTTGTTTATTTTTAAGAGGAACTGTGAGGAGTGTCAGGTATTCAAATCCCAAAGAAATCAAGTGTATTTAAGAATCCTTGAGTAAAATGGACCGAGCGATTTTTCTGTAAAAAGAAGTGGGTGTTATCTGTGTAAGGGAGCTGACTTTTACCTACACAAGGCAGTTGATCAGTATGGAAACTACATACAGGCAGCTGAAAGAATCTCCAGGGAGATTAATTCTGAGGTTTAGGAATCATTCAGAGTAGTTCTTTTAAACCAAAATCTGTATTAGTCCAAAAGAACTTAAAAAGATAATTAAATAGAAATGTATGGCAAGGGATATATGCAGTTTAACTGTAGCAGAATGACCTGTAGCTTTCCCAATCTATATATAGATATGTATATATTAAAAAAAAATATATATATATATGAATGATCTTCACTGACATGTTCTTTCTGCTGTCAAGCAAAGTCTTTTGAATCAAATGCTAATTAGGTTATCAGTGTGGATGTCAAAAATAGAACTGGGATGACAGCTAAATAGGACTGACTGAAGATTTCAGCTACGTTATCGAGCTGAATGAAAGCCGGGGAAAATTGGGTGTATCGACTGTTGCTTGTGGATTGTGAAAATTGCGATGAGTACAAACAAGCAGTTTGTGTTATTGTTAAAGACGGCACTTTTATTTTTAAAAAATATTGGAAAGTAATTTCAATAGTCAGTTCTATCAGTTAAAAAAAGAAAAAGGTTAGAAATGAAGATGGAACAACGACTGAACTGCTGGACCCGGGGAGCTTTTCTTCTCCTTAACCTGAGAGCAGCAGTCAGCCCTTCTCGGAAATGGGATGCGGGGAGGGCCAAGGCATCCATTTATGATTATTACGAGATGGGTCCTTGAACTGAAATAGGGTTTTAAACGGTTAGAGGCTGAGCTGCTTGTTTAGGCTGCGCTTGGGATGGGTTTCCCATGGGAGCTTTACGGCCAGTGCTGGCTCAGGCAGTGACGGTGATGGATCTGCCCGAGGAGCGGGGCGTGCGGCACATCGCGGTCTGCCCGCTCCCTCGCCCTGTCCGCGGCCTCCACCGCAGAGTAGCAAGTCCGTTGTAATTGCGTTACTGAAGGAACGTGCTGGTGGGGTGGGATATTTCTCATCTAGGAAGGAAAATGAATTGCTCTTACGTCTCCTTTCTCTGAAACTGTCCAGGAGAATTTCAGCAGCATAATGATGTTACTACAACACAACCGGCTTTCCTTGCTCGGGTGCTCTGGCAGTAAAGGCGGTTTTCCTCTGGCTGCAGTCGTTAGTACAGCGACTTTTACTGTGAAGCGGTGCGAGCGGGTGAAGATTGCTTCCGCAGACCTCTCCTCTGCTTAAAATAAATATTTTAGTTGTCGGGTTCCGAAATGAAACTGCTGTTCAGCCCAGGAACGCTGCATACCTCTCCTAGTAGCTCTTTCGAATAGACCGCTGAAATTCATACCAGCAACTCTTTCGGGCTTTTTTAGCGGTTTGTTGAAGTTCAGCCTGTAGCCTGGAAGGAGGCAGAAGATCCTGCTCACGTTCAGCAAAAGCTAGACCCCTCCGATGCCTTTTCTGCCTTAGCGTGTCTGCCCCGGGCTGGGGCAGGGTGTCAGGGCACCCTTGGGAAGCTCGAGCACCCAGGGCTCGCGTCCTTCCAGCCTCCGCTCTTGGGACAAAGCCTTGTAGTCGCCCACACGCTCGAATCCAACTGGATTCCAGTAATATGGCTCAAAACGATGCCACCTGCTTGACCAGAAGTTCTTCCTAAAAATAGCTTCAGGGAGTTAGGGAACATTAGCCTGATTCACCGTAATTGAGGTGATTACAGCAAATGGCACTTTAATATTTCAAGCATTTTTGTGGTCTTCTGCTGGTGGCCGGCACCCTGACCGTCCGGTACCCAGAGCTCCCTCAGGATCGACGTGGCCGTCATTCGGGTTCCTAACCTTCACTCGCTCTTCTTTTATCTCCTAGATCCGGCCTCACATCGCTACCCTGCGTAAATACACCTACGGCAAACACATTCTGGCCAAGCTGGAGAAGTACTACATGAAGAACGGGGTGGACCTAGGGCCCATCTGTGGACCACCGAACGGGATCATTTGAGGCAGCGAACCGGGGAAGGAGCTCACTGGCCATCGGCATCTACAACCAGCAACCGACAATATTCCAGTATACAGTTAGAACAGGTTTTATGGTTGCTAACCTGCTAAAAAAAGAAAAAAAGAAAAGCCTTTGTAAATTTCTTTAATTTTATTATGCATAACATGTACTAATTATTTTTTTTAATTAACTAATTGCCCTGCTGTTTTACTGGTGTATAGAATACTTGTACATAGGTATCAAATGTACATGGAAGGCCACATTTTTGTTCACTGTTGTATCTATATTCCAAATGTGGAAACTTTCAGGGTGGTTGGTTTGAAGAAAACAAACAAAAAAACCCGTTTTTAATTCATCTGCCTTGCAGGCACCTTTTTTGCAAATACCTGTTTTTTTTCTCCTTTTAGTCAAAAGTCAGCAAGAAGTTTGAATTTTAGTTAAACGGCACAAACGCCGCATTTAACGCTGTTTATAAATAAATAAATAAAAAATTCAACTCGCTAAAGCTTCAGTTTAAAAAAAAAAATAAGTTTTTGAAACTTTTTAATTGCCTTTTTTTTTTTTTTTTTTGAGTAGAACATGCTAAAGGAGGTAGCTTAGCTGTCGTTTTGGGGAAGAAAACGTACACGCCCAGAAAGTTTTTAAAGCGCGGGGCGGGTGGACTGGCTTACCGCCGCCTCTGTTTGTTCTGTTACCATTGAGAGACACAATTTGATTATTTAGCATGAGGGAAAAAAAAAAAAAAAAAAAATCCAACTCGGCTTTGGTCTTGCTTCTATAAATATATAGTGTATACTTGGTGTAGACTTTACATATATAAAAATTTGTAGTATTTTCTTGTTTTGATGTCTGATCTGTATCTATAATGTACCCTAGTAGTGGAACATACTTCTGACTGTACAATTGTACATTTGTAAACCTCTGTAATGTAAATGTGGAGAAGTTTGAATCGACATAAACCCGTTTTTTGGTAAGAAAAAAGAATTAGCAAAACCTGTGCATTTCAGTGTATATTCACACCTTTTATGGTCGTAGCATATAGTGTTGTATATTGTAAATTGTAATTTCAACCAGAAGTAAATTTTTTCTTTTGAAGGAAATGTTCTCTTTATACAGCCTAGTTAATGTTTAAAAAAAAAAACAACAAATAAATGCTTGGTTTTATTTGTCACCTAGTTGAACAGTAGCGATCCTTTCTAAATGTTATACAAAAATGATTCAGTTCAAAATAGTGTTTTTTTGAATCTTAAAAAGTAATGTTTTGCTTATTTTGTGACAGTAAGAAACAGAAAGTGCAAAAGTACAGAACCCCCTAGTTTTCCTTACAATCAGAGTCCCTTTTCACCTTGTAAAGTGTGAATCACCTTCCCTTTTTGTACAGAAGATGAACTGTATTTTGCATTTTGTCTACTTGTAAGTGAATGTAACATACTGTCAATTTTCCTTGTTTGAATATAGAATTGTAACACTACACGGTGTACATTTACAGAGCCTTGTGTATATTTCCAATGAACTTTTTTGCAAGCACACTTGTAACCATATGTGTATAATTAACAAACCTGTGTATGCTTATGCCTGGGCGACTATTTTTTGTAACTCTTGTGTAGATTGTCTCTAAACAACGTGTGATCTTTATTTTGAAAAATACAGAACTTTGGAATCTGGCTTTGTGTTTGCTTCGCACGCCTTCGGGAGAGGGCCGTCCCCGCGGCTCTTTGCCTCTCTTTTTTAATCGCAGGGCGGCCGTGTCCGCTCGGAGCAGCGGCTACGGGTGGGAAAGGAAGAGCGGAGCGACCGCGGCTCTGTGGCTGCCGCCCGCTCCTGCCCTCCCTCCGCCTGGGCCCTGGGATTTTGGATTCCTCTCCCCTTTGAGCACATCCAGAGCCCGTACAAACTCGTCGCACCCACAGCCTCCGTCCCCCGGGCAGCGGTTGGAGGGGAGCAACCCCCCAGCCTCTCCTGGTTGTGCAAGGGGCAGGGAGCGGCTTTCCCTGGTGCCTCTCCCTTCCCCTCCTGCCCTCCCCTCCTGGCAGGCTCGGGCTGGGGCTCCACACAGTCGATGGCTGTGCAGAAGCTGGTCCCATCCTCTTCCTCGCTTGCTGGGGTGGGAGCAGGAAAGACGCTGGGAGGGACTGGGGAGCGGCACCCGTCCGTGGAGGTGGGGATGCGCCGGTGCCATTGAGTGCCGCGGTGCTTTCTGGCTCCTTGAGACGGGCCAGAAAAGAGCGACCGCGGAGCTCGCGTTCCCAGGGAGTTTCCCCAATCCCAACGCTCAGCTTGGAGCCCAGTGCGGGGCGAGCAGCCGGGCCTGGCCTCGCCTGCGTCGCGGCCCCCTGCCCCACCGTCTGCCGCCCAGGCCCCCTCCTTGGGCACCTCCTCGGGCCGCCTTCGTCCTCGCTTCCCCAGCTCCCCGCCCGGGGAAGCTCCAGCTCTGCGCTTCGTGCCCCGTCCCACCGAGCAGGACCCCGCCTGTGACCCTCGCTCGCGGAGAAAATCGGCCTCTTCCCACCACCGGTTTTTCTCCGCTTACGAGCGCACGGGACCTCCCCCGTCCCTGTGCTGCAGTTCAGCGGGTTTGGAAGACCTTTTCTGAAGGTTATCATCGGAATAATTTGGCAAATCCTGATAAGTCTGAGCATTTGTGCAAACAGGGTGATGTGTGAGAAATTGATGGAGAGGAAGAAACTTCCCATTTTACAGGAAATTAGTTTTGGCCCAGGGCACGAAAACGTTTGATTTTGGACTACGTGTCACATCACCAATCCTTTCCGTGCTGCCACCTTCTTCCTCTCACCCCTCAACAAAAACCAGTGCCCCTCTGAGCCAGCAGTGGTTTTAATCAGTTTTCACACCCGTTGTTTTTAAATTTAGCAGGGAGAGCTGACTTGGGCTTTCTGACACCTTTTTTGCCCCGGGTTGGAAGCCTGTGCAACAAGCAACAGCCACCGCCGAGCCAGGAGGGTCCCACGCGTCCTGGAGCCCCTGGGGCTCTGATAGCTCTCATAGCTCCTTAGCGCTTCATTTAACCCACCGTCTTCAAGCAGCTCAGCCAGGCAGCGGCGTGGCTGTGGATTTGGGGCAGAATGTGGTGAAAGCAGGGGATATTTTTTTTTTTTTAAGTTGAATGTATCCCACGTTCAAGAGTGGGGTGAGAGCCTGCCCAGGCTCCGCATTTCTGGGTCTGGGGTTAACCCTGGGCACCCTTCCCACCGCGGCAGCGGCAGCAAAGGTGTTTCGGAACCAGTTCCACGGTTTTAGCTCTTGCCCAGACCTGCAAACTCCCGCTCCGAGCCTGACGCGCGGGAAGGATTGGGCCAGCAGCGCCTGAGCGCTGGCAGGGCTGGGGCCCAGCCGGGGCGGCCACCCCACGGGGCCACGGCGGGGGCCTGCAGGGAGGGATACGGCTGGGGCGCTCCGGGCGGGCCCAGCTTGGGTTG
Organism: Nipponia nippon; assembly: GCF_047370975.1. Classification (NCBI taxonomy): domain Eukaryota; kingdom Metazoa; phylum Chordata; class Aves; order Pelecaniformes; family Threskiornithidae; genus Nipponia; species Nipponia nippon. The sequence goes on from NW_028262340.1 coordinate 2,133,242, forward strand.
CTCCTGAGCATGGCTGATGGTCGCTGCTGGAGAAGGGATGCAAAGGGATCCGTCACATCAGCTGGGGTCCATCCCATCAGCCAGGGTCCATCACATCAGCCGGGCTCCATCATGTCAGCCAGGGTCCACCACGACACCCAGGGTCCATCACATCAGCTGGGGACCGTCACATCAGCCAGGATCTATCACATCAGCCATGAACCTTCATGTCAGCTGGGGTCTGTCACGACATCCCAGATCCATCACATAAGCCAGGGTCCATCATGTCAGCCAGGATCCATCACGACACCCAAGGTCCATCACATCGGCCAGGATCCATCATGTCAGCCGGGGTCCATCGTGATGCCTGGGATCCATCACGTCAGCTGCGGTCCATATGATGCCCAGGATCCATCACATCATCCGGGATCCATCACACTCACCCTGACCCGATGGAACAAGATCTCCCGCTTCCAACGGGGCCGCAACGGGGCGGAAAAGGACCTGGTGGCAGCCGGGCAGCGCCATCCCCCCGCCCCCTCCCGTGGGACCCCGACTCGCGTGTGCAGGCACCCTCTCGCCCCTCCACGCCTCGGGGGCCACCCCTCGGGTGCCAACCCCCTGGTGGGGACCTCGCAGGGACTTTGGCCTCCCCGCCCCGGCCCCTGCGGGGGGGGACAGCGCGGCGGAGCTGCAGGGGTGGCCGCGGCCACGGCGGGGCGGTGCAGCCCCAGCAACGCGCCCCCGGCCCGGCGCCTGCGCTGGGCCCGCTCCGGTCCCCCCGGCCCCAGGGACCCCCTGCCCCAGGGACCCCCCCCGGCCCCAGGGAGCCCCCACTGCCCCAGGGAGCCCCCGGCCCCAGGGAGCCCCCACTGCCCCAGAGACCCCACCACTGCCCCAGAGACCCCCCCGGCCCCAGGGACCCCCTGCCCTAGGGACCCCCCCACTGCCCCAGGGACCCCCCCGGCCCCAGGGACCCCCCGACTGCCCCATGGCTCCCCCCCGCCCCAGGGATCCCCCCCTGCCCCAGGGCCCCCCAGCACCCCGCCCCATCCCCGCTGCGTTTCCCCACCACCTCTCGCTGGGTTTTGCCCCCCACCAGCTTCTCACTGATGATATTAATACCCCCCTTTTTTTTTTTTTAATGATTATTAATTTGGATCCTGCTGATTACACGCAAGTAAAACAGGGAGAAGTGGCTCGGGGGGGGACCCCGAGGCGGAGCCCCCCGCGCTGTTTCGCAGCCCCGAAGCAGGGCTGCTCTGAGCTTCCAGCGACCGGGGATGCTGCGGCGTGGGACCAGCCCCGGGAGGGGCTGCAGCGCAGGTTTTAGCCGAATTTGGCCGATTTCCCCTCCTAAACCGGCGGTGCTGGGAGGCCAATGCCCCTTACTGCGGGTAATCCCCCCTGCTCCCCCCCCCGCCCCCTCCCGGCATAGTACTGTGCATTCAGATGAGGGGTTTTTATAAGAATCTGGGTATATTTTTAGGCTTTTCACAGAAAGCGTGCGAAAGCCATTAGGAGGAATTACACGTGTGTGAGAAACAGCTCATTTATATCCCAGCCCGTCTGTTCCCAGCTCACCCACAGCTACCGCCTCCCGGGCCCAGCGGGGGACTGAACACCCAGATTTGGAGCAAAGTCACCCCAGGGTCGCCTGGCAGCCACAAGAAAGTCACTGTCGCGACAGAGGACTGCCCTGTCCTCTGGTCCCGCTGTTATCCCCCTTTTTTTTTGGAAGGGGAAACTGAGGCACGGTGCTGTGGGGCTGGTCCAGCTATCGGCCCAGGGCTGGGACTGAGTCCCGGCTCTTCCCAGAGGATTTTCCCCACCTGGGTTGTAGAGGAACGCTGGGCCCAGCACCCATCCAGGGGTGATCGAGGGTCCCACGGAGGGGAGGCGCAGGCAGCAGGGCAGGGTGGGGGGCCCACCCTGGGGGCAGATCCCAGGGCCCCCATCTGCCCCTGCTTCCTGTCCCCCGTTCACCCTGAGGTGACCCCGTCTGCCCCAGGATCCCCCCATCTGCCCCTGGGCCCCCCATTTGCCCGCTGATCCCTCCCCATACTCCCCTGAGCCCCCCATCTGCCCCTGAGCCCCCCAACTGCCCCTGAGCCCCCTCCTTGCCTCAGCACTGCCCTATCTGCCCTGGTTTCCCCCGTCTGCCCCAGGAGCCCTGCTCCATCTGCCCCAGCTCCCCCTGGGTCCCCACAATCTGTCCCAGTCCCCCCCATCTGCCCTAGTCCTCCTCTCATCTACCCCTGGCTCCCCCATCTGCCCCAGGTCCCCCCTGTATCTACCCTTGCCCCCCATCTGCTCCTGGGTCCCCAGGCCCTCCCATCTACCCCTGCATCCCCCCAGTCTGCCCCAGACCCCCCTACATCTACCCTTAGGTCCCCCCCCATCTGTCCCAGGTCTCCCCCATCTACCCCTGGATCCCCACAGTCTGCCCCAGGCCTCCCCCGCAGTTTGCTTCAGTCCCCTCCCAGTTTGCCCCAGTCCCCTCCTTTACCTGCCCCAGTGCGCCTCATCTGCATTAGGCTCCCCCCCCATCTACCCCAGGGTCCCCCCAATCTGTCCCAGGCCCCCCATCTGCACCAGGCTCCCCCCATTTACCCCTGGATCCCCCCATTTACCCCAGGGTCCCTCCCATCTGCCCCAGGGTCCCCCCATTTACCCTCGTGTCCCCCAGTCTGTCCCAGGTGTGTGTGTCCCCCCGGATCCCCCCATCTGCCCCAGGGCCCCCCCCGCCCCGCTCCCCCGGGCCGGGGCCGGGGCTGTCCCCGCGGGCGGGGCCGTGCCGGGGCCGGGGATCGGGGGGTCCCCCCGGGGTCGGGGCCCGCACCCACACCGAGCCACACCCACAGCCACACCCACACCCACGGCCCCACCCACGCCCACACCCACGCCCACACCCACACCGCCTCCCGCGGGCGGCGGCAACAAAGGCCCTTCCCCGCCCCCGCGTCCCGCCGCCGCCTCCCGCCGCCGCTGCAGCCGCCGCCGCCGCTGCCCGTCCTTGCGGCAGGAAGATGCCCGGGGAGGTGCCGGGGCCGGCGCCCCGGGGGCTGCGGAGCCTCTCGGTGCTGCTGCTGCTGCTGTGCGCCCGCGCCGCGCTGGTGAGTGCGGGGGGACCGGTACCGGCATCGTGCGTGGAGCGGTAAAGGCCGGGGGGGGGAGGCGTGGGACCGGTATCGGTACCGTGCGTGGAGCGGCACCGGGCTGGGGGCGTGGGACCGGTATCGGTACCGTGCGTGGAGCGGCACAGGCCCCCCCCCCCGGCACCGTGCGCGGGGAGCGGTGCTGGGCGGGGGGGGACGTGGGAGCAGCCCCGGGCACGGCTGGGTCCCGGGCGGGGGGGCTGCGAGCGGCACCGGCACCGTGCGGGGGGACCGGCACCGTGCGGGGGAGGGCGGGGGGCTGGCGGCGGCAGCCTCCCGGGGCGGGGGCACCCCCGGAGCCGGCACCCTGCGGGGGGGCAGTGGGGACCCGCACCCTGCCCGGGTGGGGTCGGGCCGGCACCGGGCTGGGGGGGCTCCGGGACTCCGCCGCCCCCCCTGGGGCACCCAGCGCCCTGCTGGGGGGGGGCACCCAGCGCCCTGCTCCCCGCCAGCCCCTCCCTGCCTGCACAGCCCCCCAAAGCCGCGGACCCCCGGCAGGCAGCACAGGCAGGAGCCGGTGCCCCCCACCCCAGGGGTGCAGGCAGGGCTGGGCAAGGAGCAGGCAGGCGGGGGGGGCAGGCAGGGTGGCGGGGCCCGGGCGTGTGCGTGGGGAGGGGGATGCAGGCAGATGCCGTTTGAAGGTCGTAGGGAAACACGCCTTAAAAATAACCCTGCGTGGGGGGAGAGGGAGGAAAATCCCGGTCCTGCACGGTCCCGGGGGCAGAAGAAACTTGGGGGGGTCTTGCCCTGTCCCTGCAGGCACCGAGCCCTGCCTGCCCGCCCCCCCCCCGCCTGCCGCCGGGAATCTCTCTTGCACCTCCAGCCCTGTGCAGGGGTAGATGCAGGCAAGCCCTGCCTGCTGCTCACCCCTTGCCTGCACAGGCAGGGCCCCTCTCTGCCCAGGCGCTTCCCAGGAGGTTTTCCCAGCCCTGCTCATGGGAGAGGATTTCCACGCTGGCAGGAGGAAGGGGTTGTGTCTGTGATTTCTTGTGGCACTTCCAAAACCGCTTCTCCCTATGCTCTGGCTGGGAAACCCTGCCCTGCCTGCACCCTGCCCTGCCTGCACCCTGCCCTGCGCTCACTCTTCCATGAGCTGCTTATGGGAGCGTTTGGGGGAGCCAGGGTGGCTTTGTGGGGCGCTGGCTGTTGGGTGATGCTCTCCAGGAAGGATCCTCCTGCAACGAGGAGATGCTTTTCCCATGCAACTGGTTGTGCTCCAGGGCGTCAGGAGAAGCAGCTGCTCGGGAGGACTGGGAGGAAGGCTGCCTCCTCCTCCTCCCCTCTTTAAGAGGGGAAGAAGTCCCAGGGCCTGACCGCTCACCAGCATGCGACCTGCTGCGTTAAATAACCCAGAGCTCTTCCCCATCCTCCCAGGGTTCTGGTTTGTGGGCGCCGTGGGCTGGCACCCCTATTTCTGCGGGGCGGTGGGTGCGTGCGGGGCATTCGCCCGCCTTTCCCGGCAGCGGTTATTCCCCCTCCCGAAAAGCCAGATGCAACTTCGGTGTTTCCGAGGAGGTTGCTGAGCCGTTATTGAGAAGACCGTCAGGTGCGTGATTTACTCGGGCGAGCGGCGATAAACATCGTGGCTCCCGGCGATGCCGCGCAGCCGCTTGCGCGCTGTACCAAGGGGCAGTTTATTAAACTGAATATTGCGCTTTGCCATTGATCTGGGGAAGCCCGAGCTCCGCCGGCGGCTCCCCTCCATCGCTGGGTGCCCACGGCAGCGAGAGGTGCGTGCAGCTGTGCTGGCATCTCCAGCACCCATGGTGGGCGTGGGGTCGGCTGCGTGGGTGCTCGCTCCCCCCCAGATAAGCCTTTCCCCCTTCCCCGTTTGGGGAGTTGTAGTTGCTGGCTGGTGGATGGCGATGCAGACGGTTGCTGGCATTTGCTGAGGATAATTAGGCAGGAAAGGTTACGGGCTTGTTAAATGCCAGGATGGGAGGTGATGGGATGCTGGGATGCTCCTGGGGACCATGGGGCAGCTCTGGGGCTGGGAGGAGGCTGCTTTCCCCGTGAGGGATGCTCCAGGGGACATTGGGCATCCTCAGCTGGAGGGGACCGAGGTCTCCTCTCCACCTCCTCTTCGCTGGAGGTTTTAAATCATTCGGTCTCATTGGACAAAGTCTCGGCTTTGCCCTGGGGTCACTGGGATGGAAAGCAGTGACTGGGCACAGCTCTGGTGCATCCCCACCGGCTGCCGTGATAATGGGATGGGGGATGGACTTGGGGACCCCCGTCCCCCTGGTGAAGTTGTGCAGGCAACTGGGTAACGCTGGCTGCAAACCCCGCACCGGACCCTGGTCCCTGCCGGGGAGCCCTTCTCCGGAGCAGCACCTGGAGAATGAATTAATATTTGCACTGCAGAGACCGGACAAATAACTCTGGCTCCCGCTGGCACCGAGCCCACGAGCTCCCTGGGACGGGCCCAGTGCCCTGTGTCCCTGTCCCCGACCCGGGGGAGCGTGGAGGGACGGGGCTGCCGACCTCGGCCCGGGGATGTGGTGTTGCTGGAGTGTGTGGGAACTGTAATGAGTCTCCCGGGACTCAGCGCTTCCCTTTGATCTCATGGTGGCTGTGATCCCTCTTGGCCCCGGGTTTGGGGAAGCTGGGATCGGTCCTTTTAACCCTTTGTGTGCCTCCGTGGGAACGCTGCAGGGCAGGGGCTGCCTCTCCTGCCGAGACCCGATCCTGGCAGTGGGATTTCCCAACAGCATCACAGACACGCAGGTTTGGTTTTGGCTGGGATTCCCCAGGGCTGTAAAGCTCACGAGCTCGCCCTGTCCATCTCCTGCCTCATCGCTTTGGAGCCGGCTACGGCCCACTTTGAGAGAGGACGGGCTCCGGACCTGTTTGGGAGATCCAGGCAGCTCGGTGGAGAGGAGCCCCCGCATCAGCCGTGCCCGTGGTGGGCTCAACCCCTTATTAGACACCTGAGAATCCAAGAGTGGGCTGTTTCCTGTGCAGGCAGGAGAGCTGGCTGCTCCCCAGCCCGCAGACCACACGCAGGCCGAGGGGGTAGCTCCTTCCTCCTCCTCCTCCTCCTCCTCCTCTGCGCAGGGCCTGGGTGGGGAGCCGGGATGCTGGCAGCCGAGCGGCGCCCGGGGACAGAGCGGGCAGGGGGAGCGGGCAGCGGCAGGCAGCTCTGCTCCCGTTAATTAGATGCAGGCAAAGCATGGGCCGATGAGCTTTAATCAGCGAGGGTGGCCTGTGCGCTGGGCTGCGGCGAGATGCCGGGGGAGTGGGTGCGTCCAGCCAGTCCTGTGTGACACCCCTGGCCTGGGGACCCCGAGTCCCTCGGCGTGCCGGGGAAGGATGCTGTGCCTCGGCCCCAGCTGGCCGGCCAAGCCGCGACCTTAGGGGATCAACTCGTCACCTTAATTACTGAGAGCGTTGATTAGCCATAACCTTTCCACGGGTCCCGCCGCACACGTCCCTGTCCTCGCTGGAGCTTTGCCTGGGATGGCTCCGGGGCCGAGCTGCTTTGGGGCCGGCCTCATCGTGCTCCTCTTTGTAGGGTACTGGGGAGGTGATTTTGCTGTAGTCCTGGAGCGTGTTTCCATGGGGCCCTCCTGGCGAGGGTTAATGTGGTGTGGCATCCCTTGCTCCTTGCAATCCCTTACAATCCACCCTTGGCTCAATCCGGAGGGATGATGGGGAATGCGGGACCCAGAGATGCCCCACGGCCCCGCAGAGGTTTGGGGTGGAGCACCCGCCTCCCCCCGCAGAGGTTTTGGGGGTTTCAGCATCCCCCGCAGCGCTGGGCCCCCCCGCTGCCGATGTGGGGGCTTGGGGCTTTGCGGGGCACCCTTGTTCCCACAATGTTTGCCGGCGGTCCGGGGTTGGCAGCTCCCCGGTGGCATCGGGGGCACGGGGAGTCTTTCCCTTCCGAGGTTTGTGGGTGCTCTGGGGCTGCCGTGACCGTTGTGTGACGTGTAATGAGTTTGCTAGGACTCAGCCTGGCTCCCGGGTGGGGATTTGAGGTGTGACCTGGGGTAATGCAGTGGTTTGACCAAGCCCTGTTTGTCACCCTGGACGTCCCAGCTCTCCCCATCCGGCCGTGCTCAGCACCCAGCTCCTTCCTCTTACGAGCAAGAGGTGAAGCAAGTTTATGGAGAAACTGAGGGGGGGAAAACATAAAGGGCCCCAGAGCTTCACAAGGGGCACAGGGTCCTCTGGCCACTTCACTCTGTTAAGTCCCCAAGTGTCCCTAGGGCTCCTTTTCCCCTCGGAAGAGCGGCCGGGAGACGCGCGGCAGCCCTGGGAGACGGCAGCCAGGCCGGGGGAATGCCGGGCCCCGGCGCGACGTGAGCCGGGTACCAAACCCTGTGGGGCTGGTCAGCTGGGGAGGCACCGACACCGGGCCCGGGCCCTGGGAGACGGGAGCCTTGCTCTTCCTGAACCTTTAAAGACTTTAAAATAGTTTAAAGTCGGGGCATTAATTCTGAACACACATTCTCGTCCCCCCGAGCTTTCCCCATGCTTGGAGCGGGGCAGGGAGGCCAGGTCCGACACCTCCTTGTACCCTGCGTGGCTCTGGGTGTGCTTTTTGCTTTTATTCTGCTCCTTGATGCATGAACCCGGCACTCGGCATCTCTGCAAACCCAGCCTTGATGCTCAGGAGATGGGGAGCAGTTATCTGGGGGGAGAAACCCCCTTCAGCATGTGGTTTGGCATCCCCTGGGAGCAGCAGGCAGGTGCCTTTGCCAGAGCTGTGGTCCTCAGCATCCCTCAGCATCCTCCCCGCTCTGGTTAACGCCTGCAAGAGGCTCCTTTGGCTCAGGACCCCAGGCAGCTGCCGGGGAAGGATTTATCCTGCAAAACGGGTGATGCCATCGAGCCTCTCGCCGGCAGAAAGGGGGGCGAGCCTCTGTTTTTCACCCTGGCGGTGTCAGCCTGGCCCCGGCAGAAGATGCTCATCCCTCGCTGGCCGTGTCCCTGGAGACGGTGCCGCAACACGTGTGCAGAGGGAGGAGCGGTGGCTGCCAGAGAGGTTTTCCCAGCTTTTCCATCCTCGCTTTGTGCTTTTCCCTGTTCCCTTGTTGAGGTGCTTTATGGGGCGGGGGGGGGGGGGGAATATTCGCCATCGGGGGTGTCCGGCGGTCCTTCGCCTCCCCCAGCCATGGCTTTCACAAGCTGCAGCCAATGCCCCGCGCTGGGGAGAGCGGAGGTGGGAGGAAGGGCGGAGGGGTGAAACAGAGAGCTTTTTGTGGCAACGCATACATCTTTCCCAGTTAATTAATTTGACATTTACGCCGAGCTTCTCATGCAAAGCTCCCGAGCGTTTCGGCGACCTTCGTGTGCAGAGCGCGGGGCAAAGGGCCCCCATTTGTGCCCGGCCCCGCGGGGCAGGAGGCGAGCGGCCGCTCTGCCGGGGCTCCAGGCGGTGGGGGAGGACGTGACCAGATCCAGGCAGAGGGCCGCTCCTGGGGCTGCTGAACTGAGCCTGGTTGCAGCATCTGCCCCCCCTTCAAACTGTATTTTTTGGGGTCTTGCTGTGGTTGGGAAGGAATGGGATTGAACCCAGGGTCGTGTGGTGGCACAGGAATGCTCCTTTGTGCTGTCGGGAAGGTGAAAGCGTTTTTAGAGCCAGTTCTTTCAAGGCTTTTAGTTAAAAATGACTCAAAAAGTTAATTCTAGTCCTGGTTAAACCAGTATTTAACGCAGCTGTGGCAGTGCCTGCGATGCATTGAGCAGATGGAGGGGACAGCATCGATTTGGTGGTGAACAGCGATGGGGACTGTGGTCCCCATGCTGGGAGTGATGGTCCCCAAACCTTACATCCCCCTTTTCCACCTCGGCATCCCAGAATAGGCGACTTCATCCCTTTCCAGGCTGGATTGGGATGTTCGATCTGCCCCAGCCATGCGATGTGCCCCCACCAAGACGGAGGCTGCGTGTGTTTATATCTCCGCAGCCACCATGCAAAGCATCTCCCTCCCTCGGAACAGCTTGGCCGCGGCTCAAACTATTTATTTCAAGATAAAAATAACAGCAGCAACCTCAGGGCTGCTGCTTCTTTCCCGGCCGATGGCAAAACAAGAATTATTTTAGCAAGAGGGGGGGAAAAAAAAACCCTCAATGTGGGGGAGCCCGGGGATGTGTCCCCACCGCTGCAGCCCCAGTGTGGGACCCGAATCGGGGCCCATCGGGGCGGAGGAGGCTGAAGCCAGGGAGAAGCATCGTCTCTCAGGCAGCACGGAGCACAACTTGTTGGCAAAACAGTTTATTTGCCAAAAAATGCTGTTTTCCAGAGGAGGAGGAGGGGAATGAAGCTATTTCATGAGCTGCGTTGGTCGGGCTGAATAACTGCTGAGAAGGGCAGGCAGTCCTGAGCGCATTTGGCTTGGTTTAGGAGCAATGTTCGTGTTGGCAAGTGTCAAAAATATAGTAGAGGGCTGCATTTTGGGGAAAGAGAGTGGGAGTTTTGGTCCAAAATGGGCATTTAAAAAAAAAATCTTATTTCTTATTTTTTGCAAGGAAAGCTGTAACTGAGCAGAAAGGCCCTGTGTTTCTCTCCTACCCCAGAGCAGTTTTCCCTGCAGAGGCAGCGCGTGGTGCTGGCATGGAGCATGCAAAGAGCTTTACTGCCCCAAACTAGGTGTCAGTCCACCATTTCCAGCTCCTTTAAGGCAAATTCAGGTCCGTTAGACTCCTAACAACTTTTCTAGGTGCTGCCTGTCCTGGCGATGTCTGTTGTGTCCCAAGATGCTACTGGGAAACGTCTCCATCGCACCCCATACAGATTAATCGGAGGAAGCTGGAATAATGCATTTTTTTTTCCCATTTTTGGGGGGCTTTTTGGCGAGTAGCATCATCCAGCCTTTAATTTTCCTTCTCCCTCATGCACGGGCTGCATGTGTGTTTGCTCGGCACGAGGTGAGGGTGTTGTGGGAATCTCCTGCCACTGGGACGAGGGTATTTAAGAGCCAGAGCCGAGTGTCACCAGAGACGGCACTTACGGGGAGCGTGGGGAGCAGGCAGGGACCAGCACTTAAAGCTCTCTGAAGCCCTGGCTCCAGCCCAATGGAAAAACCCAGAGCTGCCAGGTATTTGTTGATGAAATGGGATGATTTTATGCAGCTCTGGCGATGCTTTAACCCACACCCGGGAGGCTGCTCGGAGTGCAAGGTTCCCTTTTTTGGAGGCACTGGGAGCGATGGCCACCATGTCCCCGTGACTTTGGGGTGTTTTGGTCCTCGGCCGGTGTCACCGCTCCCTCTTCTCGCCGCCTCCTCTGGGACAAATAACACAGAATATAATAAATCAGCTTTGCAGGGTGCTCCCCTCCGCCTGAGGCCTGACAAGCTCGGTGCGCACCAGCCCGGGCAGCGTGCTTGGGTGCCAGGGGGCTGTGACCTGGAGCACCCACTCCTCGTGCTCCCGTGGCACCAGTGAGTGCTATTAGGCCCTAAGTAGCCACCAGTGGTTGCAAGTCGGTGCCCAGCCAGCAGGCATGGCTCACGTCCCGTGTGGTGCTGCCATTGCCTCTGTCAGATGATTGCAAACCTGGGTGGGATCCTGGGGTTAATTAGCCTGGTGCTAATTAGGGAGCATGCCGACATGTATTTGTTGATGGGGAAACCCGGGTGTTAAATGGGGACCTGGGCATCAAACAGGGACTCGAGGCATCACGTGCAGTGAGCTGGGGTGAAATAGGGTCCTGGGCTGGGCTCAGTGGCTGTGGGGCATCGTCATCCCACCGGGCTCCCCGGGGACCCGCAGGTGCCGGAGGTGTCGGAGCTACACCCGGCTGGGATGCGCAGGTGAGCGGAGCCGCCTGTGACGCAGCACCTGGCAGCACCCGGCCTCTGTAATCGGTTGTTTTTGTTTTCTCCTGGTGCTGAAAGGAGCTGTTTCTCCCCATTTATCAGTAAATAATTGTTTTGGGTGCAACTTGCCCGTTAGCTGCCTGGCAAGCTGCAATTAGGCTGTGGGAGAGGGCTGTAGGGGGGGTTAGCGTAGCATCGGGGCGTCCCCTGAGGCATTGAGGCATCTCCTGCAGAGCTGGGGCTGCGGGGGCTCGCACTGCTGGGCAGGACCCCCTGGATTTTTGGGGTGTTAATTATGAGCTACATCCCACGCGGCTGTAATTGGGGTGATGCAGCTAGCTCTCTCTTGGCCCTCTTGCCTTTAATTGGGATTAATTAATGCCTGCTCCTCCAACTCAAGGTGCCTGTCCCATCTTCTGGCTGCGGCATTTAAAGCCATGCGCACATGACCTTGCAGCGTGAGTCACGCCATCCCCAAATGTCCCTACGTAGAAGGCCTTAAAGCCACCGTGGGTGATCCCAGGGATGTTTGTGCGGAGGTGGGTAGATGCTCTCCGTGCTGGGGGGATCGTTGCAGCCCTAGTCCTGGACGGGAACAGGTCCTGGCTGCGGAGCATCCTGAATCCCTTTATTTTCCATGGTGAGAGCTCTTCAAGCACCCAGCCAAAGGCTGGAGGAGGAGGAGGAGGGTGGGAGGGAGGGAAGGCTCTCGCTGCCGTGGAAGAAGAGAGAGAATCCATTGAACGTGGCACGGGGACTGGATGGGCACGGCTGGGTTTGCAGGGATTGCCTGGTACCCACGGGCCGGTCCCTGGCACATTGTCCCTTGCGGGGACGTACGCATCCCTACGGACATTTCACTATTGGTGGCATCCCACAGCAGCGCTCACTGTGCTTGGAGCAGCTGTGCCTCCTTGCCTTTGGGCTGAGCTCAACTGCACCGTGCCTGCTTACTCTTGCAGTAAAAAGGGGCTGCAAAGAGCCAGCAGGGAGGATGCGCCATGGGTTCTGCATCCTCGGAGCAAGACATCCCCCTCTGCCAGCATGAAATCCTCCGGATCCCCAGGATGCTCACGGGATGCCCCTGCCATGCGCACGCTCGCCCAGACGGAGACATGTGTGCAAAGGGTGCTGCTTACCAAAGTCTGGGCTCAGTGTGCAGACAACCAACCTCTATTTGTGTCTGTAACGTCCCAAATGAGACCCAGAAATAGCCTGTGAGGAGCATGTCCTTTGAGTATTTTTGGTTGATGTGCAGAGAAGTGGAAGGAAAAAAAAAAAAGCAAGCCTGGCTGGGCTCTGGATGCAGCAATCCGGCTTCAAATGTGCCCCGACCTGAGAGGGAATTGGGATTCCACCGGCTGTAAAGGGAAGGCGGCAGGCTGGGGTGGCTGGGGCCGAAGGAAGCAATAGCTCTGTGTCCTGCCCCTCCTGCAAGAGGATTGAGGTTTTGGGTCTAAAGAGTGACTTTTTGGGTCTAAATGGTTGGGGCTGTCTCCTCGGGGTGCTCCCTTCCAGCCCTTGAGCACTTGGGTTTTGTGCTGGGCTAAAAGCACCAGCGAAGGGACCGGGGAAGATCAACCCCGTGGGCTCCTCTGTATAGACTCTGACACAATATTTGGTAAAAACAGTTTATTTCTGTTTTTCTTTTTTCCAAGGAGCTTTTTGGCTGCTGGTCCCACCAGCTTGGTGCGAGACTGAGGATCTGGCTGGGGCCATCCCGGCTAAAAAGCACTTGGTGGTACGGGAGGGGGTCCTGGGAACCCAAACGTGGGGGTTTTTCCTTCTGACCCAGCTCCAAACTCCCCATTTGCTCTCGCCAGCTCCAGCACAAGCAAAGGACGTATCTGCAGCTGGGTTAAATCCCTGGGGCTGAGCATCCCGGTGCTGTAACCCCTGGATGAAAAGCATTACTGAATCCCTGCCGTACAGCTTCACACCACTAGTGATGATGGGGATGCCAGGACAGAGAAGGGAGCAGTTGCTTTCCATCAGGCAGGATTGGGGTGCAAAGCCCCCATGCTCCCGACCTGCTCTTCATCCCCGCTTGCCTCGTGACGGTAGGATTTTTGCATCCCCCAGCTCAGGAAATGGCTGCTGCCCGCGTGTCCCCCTCTTCATCCCTCTCCCCCCTTATTTTCCTTCCTTCAGCCAGCGTGTTTTGCCTGATGGACTGTATTAAAGTCAGGATGTGAGGAGGACAAGCTGCCAGCAATTAGGTGGTGCGAGCCCTCCCCCAGCCGGGTGTGGAGGAGGAGCAGGGCTGGGTGCCGAGATTTTGGGAGAAGGGACTGTTTCTTCCTTCCTGCTCCTCTTTGGATGCTCGGAGCAGACAAGGGGCCGCGTGGGGTGGATTTCCCGTCCCCTGGGAAATGCTTTTGGTGAAATGGGTTGGGCGCCTGCTTTTTTGGATAGGAGCCACAGACCAGCTGCTGGGCTGTTCCTGAGCCTCTCAGCTCTGTGGCTCATCCTCTTTGCTCCAGATTTGGTCAAAAAGCTCCTAATCCTTCCCCAAAACCCCCTAACCCCCAGTGGGTAAGTACCCACACCTTCTCTCCCATGGCAGTTCAGGAGACGGGCATTTTTGGGGCCGATCCTGGCCGCCAGGCGGGATGCTCATCCCTGTGCCCACTCCCCTGCCACAGGCATGGGCTGGATCCTGCCTCTCCCGGTGCAATTCCAGCTGCTCCCAGTGAGCGCAGTCGGAGTTTGCCTCTAGCTATAAATATCTCGGAGAGCAGCAAAGCCCCCAAAGGGTTTAGGCACTATATATAGTTTTCTGCAGCAGAAAGACATTTTGCACAGAGGCTGGGCGGTGGGATCTCCTTCTAGGAACGGGGAGAAGAAGAGGACGCGATGTGGGGGATGATAGCTTTCCATGTGGATGTGGGGCTGGATCGTTTCCCTGTGGCTGGTGTCCTGGTCCCTTTGCACCCTGGCAGCACCCAACTGCTCTGCTCCAGATCTTGCTTATGCCAAACATCAGCAAAAGTTGCTGTCTGAGTGTAGAGGAAAGGGACATAAAACTTTTATAGCCCTTGAAAATCATCAAGGAAATGTCTGTCTCGGTTAAAATAGCAAGAGCAATTAGAAGGAAAAAAAAAAAACACACAAACATGTTGTTGGGGGTGTTATTCCAGCTCTTTTCCGAGTGCTTCCCATCCTCAGCTGGGGTTGCAGGCTCCCTGCCTCCTGCTCTCCCATCTCCTCTTGGCTCGGGAGGCTGGGACAAGCTCTAACCCCCCTCCCATAACCCAGAGCACCAAACCTGTCTGAAAACCCAATCTTGTGGCTCTCCCAAGCACGTCATAAATTCAACCTTGACTTAAAATGAAAGCGCACCAAGAAGTTCATTGGGTTTCTTCTTCTTTTTGGTATTTGCAGCAATGCCGAAGCGGGGTCAGTGCCTCCTCCGTGTCTCTGGTCGCTGTTAATTAGGGAAGCCCCAAACCTTAACTTCCCCAGTGCCTTTGCCAGCTGCAGCGGGGTTTATCGTGTGCAAAGGGGTCCTTCCCCTCCCCAGGATGGGGCGGGAGATGAGGGAAAACAGGCACTCTCAGAGAAACGGGCCAAATCCTGCAGATAAGGGGAAATCTGTTGTTGCTTCATTTGACCCAGTATCTTCCAGGGAAAAAAATTCTAGTCCTCTGGCAGGCAGCAGGGCTCGAGGGTCATGCTCCTTTGCTCAAGCCTTGCATTTCCCTGCCTAAAAATCAGTGGTTTAGTGGGTTTTCATGATTTTTTTTTCTTTCCTTCTGCGAAGGTTTTAACCTGGCTGAGGAGCACGGCTGCTTCTGTGGGATTCAGGGTCCACCATGGTTGTGGGCTGGGAGCGGATCGGGGGTCTTTGCATTACTGAAGGTTTTGGGGGCCAGGGCTTATCTTGGCAAAGAGCTCCAAGGGTTTGCATGCCCCAGTCGGGTGGCTCTGGGACCAAGCGCCTGGCACGGCACGGCTTGAACCTCGTTTGAATGAGAAAGAGGAAAGAAAATCGCAGGAGGGGAAATCCGGGGAGGAAGAGCAGATCTGGGTGAGCGGGCGCTGCCCAGGAGCGGCAGCAGGTCCTGCCCATGGAAGGAGGGAGGGGGACTTGGAAAGCCACATTTTTCTGGAGATGAAGCATAGAAAAGCATTTCCTGGGTGGAAAAAAAAAAAAAAAAAAGGTGTTACGAAGACAAGCTGGCTTGTTTTGACTTGAAAACAAAGGGTCAGTTGGTGTTTCAGGCTAGTAAATGTCTTGACTTTCTTATGTTCGCTTTTGTGATGGCGTGCCTTTGTGATGGGATCACACCAGTCATGAAACCCACATGAAAATCTTCCCATTTTGTGAAATCAAAATTTTGGGTTTGTTTCCTTCACCCACTGGGCTGTGAGAGCTTCTTGGGGTCCTGTTTTGAAGCTTTGCCTGCTGGCTTAAGAGCTGGAAATACTTTTCCATGCACAAGGTGAATGCCTTGACTCGTGGAGCTGAGGCTCAGAGGAAAACATGGTGCTTGGTGGGAGGTGGTCACTGCATGGCGAGATTCTTCCTCGCTCTGTATGGAGGCCAGAAACATCTCCCCAGGGCAGCAAGCTGAGCACGGGGTGAAACAAGCCCTGTGGTTTCTCCCGCTGGTGGCTGCTGGGGAGCCATGGGCGTCGCAGTGCCCTGGGAGCGTGCTGACCTGGGATTCAGTTCTTCCTACTTTAATTTTCCTCCTGGTCTGACAGCTTTTGGGTTGTGGGTGAGAAGAGTTGCAGGGCTCAGGACAGTGAGGCTGGGTCCTGGGTGTACTTGGCTGGTATTTGCCTGCAGATGCTGGTACTTGTCCCTGTGCAGGGATGCTGGTGTGTTTGACTTGTTACTTGACTTCTCCCCAGTAACAAGCGATAGGACAAGAGGAAACGGCCTCAAGCTGTGCCAGGGCAGGTTTAGGTTGGATATTAGGAAAAACTTCTTCACTGAAAGAGTAGTCAGGCCCTGGCCCAGGCTGCCCAGGGCAGGGGTTGAGTCCCCATCCCTGGAGGTATTTAAAAGAGAGGTAGACGTGGTGCTTAGGGACATGGTTTAGTGGTGGACTTGGCAGTGCTGGGTTAACGGTTGGACTCGATGATCTTAAGGGTCTTTTCCAGCCTTAACGATTCTGTGATTCTATGACGGCTCCCCCTGCAGGGATACCGATACCCATCCCTGCGCAGGGATACCAGTACTGGTCCCCATGCAGGAGTGTCGGTACATTTGACAGGCCCACCATGTGGATGCAGGTACCCGTCCCCCCCAGGGATGCTGGTACATTTGACAGTGCACTGACCACCCACCCTCAGAAGAAACATTTCTCTTCTTTCTTCCCCTCTCAACCCTCCCTGGCCGGGCAGAACATTTCTCTTTTCCTTTTGTCTCATCCTCTTGTGCTTTCAGCCATTGGGCACTAAAGCAAACTACTCTGGATGGAAAAAAGAGGCCTCAGATGCGCTGAAACACCCCCTCTTGCATTGGTTGGTTGTTCCTCGCCTGCTTCCAGAGACTATATCTGAGAGCTGTTTGAGATGGTTTTTATTTTCCTTCTACAAGAATAACTTTTTCTTCAACAGCAGAGACTGGAAGCCCTGAAAAGCTCTGAACAAATAACACAAAATGTGTCAGGAAGGGGCATTTCCACCAGAAGGCTAAAGCTGCTTTGAATCTTTGCTATTGTAGAAAGACAGAGCAGAAACGTCCTTCCTGCCTGGATATCTGCTGAGAGCTGCCCATGCTGAGGGAAACAACAGGGTGTGAAATAAATACCGGCATTTCTCCCCTTGGGGACTTCCCAGTGCCATCCCCAATTCAGACCCGCAGGTGAATGCTGCTAAAACACCTGCAAGCGAGAAGATGCTCAGCAGTGGTGGATTATGTTGTGTTTTTTTTTTTTTGTTAATGGAAAAAGCCATGTTTGTACGGAAACCAATCGGTTTCTGCGGTCCTTAAGGGAAGGAGCATCCCAGGGGCACCGGTAAAAGCTTATTGCTTTATGCTCAGTGTTGCAAAAAGGCTTATGAAATTAAAAATAGCGTGTACAGGGTGCGTGGACGTCTTTATACCACGTGCCCCATCTTGCAAGAGCCTTGTGCTGGCGGACTCTGGAATGGCAGCGAGGACTGGGAGACGGAGACGTGCAGGCGCTGAGCCCCCATAGGTGACACGTGCGGGAACCGGGGCCTGAGCTTGCTCAGAGCTCCAGAGCAAGTAGCAGCGAGCGTGTGATTAAACCCGATGGATGCTCCGAGCCCACCAGTCCCTTCCCACAGGTATCAACGCCAGCAGCGTTTCGGAGGTGCAAGCAGCCATCACATTCTCTGGGAGCTGCTGTTTTGGGTGCGAAAATCTGGGGACGCATCAAAAGCAGGACTCCCAACCTATTTCTGCTCATCGTGAGGGGGTAGGCTGCTCCGGAGAGGCTGAGCTGAGCCCACCGCAGCCCCCAAATGCACCCACGTCCCGCTGGGGCTGCAGGAAAGTAGGTCGTGGCCGCGCTGGCGTGGCGGGCTCCGTCCTACATATGTAAATCGGGTCTATTTATGGCCGCTCGGATGACTGCGGGCTCAGGCGGCTCTGAGCAATACCTCGCTCTCTGTCCCCTCTGCAGGGCTCATCCCGGGGCCCTGTGGGTGGGTCCAAACCTGTTTGCATCTCTGGGGTGAATGGATGCTCATGGATCTGCAGTTTTGGGGTGAAGCTTTGGGATTGTCTCCCAGTCCAACCGGGCAGGGAAGGTGAGATGAAACCTCTCCCCTCCACTCCTGGGATGGGTGCTGAGCTCCCTGCCTCCATCCCTGCCTGCACCGGCCATTTCTGGCAGCAGTTGCTGGCAGATCCCACCTTGGCTCCTTGCTTCCCAATATTTTGGGGTTTTTTTAATTCCTCCTGGTGACAGGGCAGAAAAAAATCCCTTTAAAGCAGCATTTGCAAAGCATGAAGCTTGTCTGGGCAGAGGTGGGGCATCTCATTTCTCTCTCCATCCCCATCCCTGGAAAGGGGACGGCTCTCCCTCCAACAATTCCCCTTTAACCCAGCGCTGGATTACTCCAGCTAATCTCCTTCAGGCTGGAGTCCCTCTGAAAATTGTGGCACGTTTGCATTTGGCAAGCACAGCATCTTAATCAACATCCATTACAATTTCCATGACAACTCTGGGGAAGGTAGGCAGAAACTCCTTTCCGTTGACTACACGCAAGCTTGCAAATACCCCATCCTATTGTTTGGGCCAGCGGTCAGCAAAGCACCACCCTTGATTAATTATTCCTAATTAAATGCCATCAGGAAAAGGGCTGCCTGGGAAAAGGGGTCCTTCATTTTTTTCGCCAGTGGTTTGGGGGACCTGCCGTTGCGGGGGGGAGTCGGTATTAATCTTCAGCCAGCAAAGCTGCATGCAAGAGGCTCTAATATATTCCTGATTAATCATTATTAGGAGGTTCGTTAGCTGTGGCTCAGCGTGAGAACAGATGGGGAGGGGCAACACGTAACTGAACTGCAACAGTTTTAGGAGCAGATAGGCGATGGTTATTGTAGCGTCAGGGCAGCAATAGCTTTTCTCCTTTCCATACTGCTGAAGCGTGGCATGAATGAAGCATTTCTCTTTGTCCCCCCACAACCCCTTTTTTAAAAGTATTTATTGCCATTTTCATGGTTGCTGTGCGACCTGGACCTGGGTGCTTTCTGTGTCCCTAAAAATGATGCTTAGAGTTTGTTCACCCTCCCATGGCTGGGGCTGATGCCCTTGGGGGGGCTCCCAGCATCCAAGGAAGGGGCAGCTTGTGGGGGGAGCCGCTGGGGATTTCCTGAGTGTTACAGGCTGGTGCATCGGGAGCAGCTTCAGAAAGTGGTTTCCCATGTGCTGGTATTGGTGAGTTTTGCACAAAACACTCAAAAAGCTGTTAAAACATAGGGGACCACGTGGCTGTGCGGGCTCTGCTGCCTGCCCTCGCCAAGGGGGCAGGATGCCGCCCCTCCACCTGCTCTGTGTTGCTGAGCCGGTGTGCTTGGAAACCACGGAGAAAATCCCCCTTAATGGTGGCAGTTGCTTTGCTCGTGGAACTGATGGCTGGGAAAGGTCTCGGGTCCAGCTCCTCAAGGGGAAAAACCCCACCAAGCATCTCTGCTGTGGCATGTGGAGGGCTGGCTGCGACCACGAGTCCTCAGTTAGGGGATGGGGAAACTGAGGCAGCGCCGGGAGGGAGAGGAGCTGGCAGCCGAGGGGGTGGTTGGGAGGAAGAGGATGGTTTGTAGGGCTGGAGGATCTTCCCTCTAAGAGCAAAGGGGCTGAGATCTGCCCCCATAGTCCTCCTCTTCTTGCCCCAGCCCATCCCTTGGGGGCTCAGTGTTCACCTCGGAACCTTAATGACCACAGTTAAGCCAATCCCAGAAAATGAAGTGGCATTTAAAAACAAAACAAAATAAAAAAGCCCACAATTGCTTTTTGTGGTCATTAAGAGGCTTTTTATTCCCACGGCTGCCTCTCCTGCGGTTTTGGTGGAGCATCCCTTGGCACGGTGACAGCACCCTGGCTCACTGAAGCCATCCCACACTCCCTGGGGGGATCTTTTGGGGGAGTCCAGATTCCTCCTTAGTCCCTTGGGGGGAAAAATAATTACAGTGCATCTGACCTGTGCCAATATCCCCCACTGTGGGACAACTTGACCCGCAGAGGTGTTCCCCACGGAGGGAGGTGACATGGTGGTGGCCTTGTGCCCGTGGAAGGAGGTGACATGGTGACAATCCTCAGACCAGGGGGATTTCTGCCTCCTGAGTCACCCTGGCTGCTCTGGCTGGGAAGGGCATCACGTGCCTGAAAGCAGAAGAGGTTTTCAGCCTAGCTCGTGCTCCCTGGGCTGTGTCCTCACATCCCCGAATAACCATGCTGAGCTCATCCCATCCCTGCCGGTCCTGGGGAGGGCTGAGCCCTTGCCTCTCCCCATTGGAAACCTCATGGAAAAGAGATTTGAGGTGTGGTGTGGCCGGTTCCCCTGTCCCATCTCCGTCAGTGGGTGATTTCCCTTGGCATAGAGGCGTTTCTAGCTGAAACCTTTTCTTCCATCTTCCCACAACACAATTAAGCATTGTCCTCTCTATTCCCCTGAAAATTAAGGAGGGGATATGATGTAAAATACTGTGATCCGCTTCCCAGCATTGAAGGAGCTGGGATGTGGCCCCCCAAAGTCTTTCCCCCGCTGCAAGGAAGGGTTTTGCCTTGGTAGAGAAGGGGACCTGCCGGGTCATGGGGACCAAATCTATGCTGCCGGTTCCTGCCTGCATCTCGGCGCTAGGACCGACCCAGCCTGGTACGTGGGTGGGAGGGTTGGGGCTGCGCTTGGCTGCCTTTTAAAAAGAGTAATTGCTCTTTTCCTTGCGTTTTCATTGTTTAGCAAAGGGCTGTTATCTAAGCAGGCAGGGAACAGCAGTCTGGCAGCTCTGGTGCTTGGCTGGAGGGAGCGTTTCAACCTGCCCGACTGAGCTGAGGCTTCAGGTTTGGGGGACAGAAAAATAACATCCCCATTTTTTTGTGGGGCTATGGAGAGCCAGCCCAAAGAAGGAGCTGGAGCTGGCCTGTATTGCTTGGGAAGACTGAGGAAGAGGAGGGTGTAAAGAGGCTCCTGGGAGCCCTGTAAACCCAAATGCTGCTCCCAGGTGCCCATCTGGGTGCACACAGAGGGTCCTGAAGGGTCCTGCTATTGCGGAATGAAGCCCGTGAGCATCCTTGTGCAATGCTGCGGGAGCAGAGATTCCCTCTGCTCCACCCAATGGGTATTTATTTGCTGTTGGGGATTTGGCGTTAGGGAGAGCCTCTGACTCTTCACCTTGTGCACCCGCCTCCATGCAGCACCCGCTGCTCAGCCCAAGCGTCGTGCAACACCCTTCTCCTCTACCGTGCACTACCAGCAAAGGTGGGATGCACCCCGAGACACAAAGACACCCTAAAACCCCATTATCCCGAGCTGGGAGAGCCATGCCAGTATCACCCATGGAGCCAGCGCAGATGGGGACGTGCCACCAGCTCATCTTTGGAGCCCATCTGCTCGGTGTCCTGGTGCTGGCCGTGCTTTGCCAAGTCCCCGTGAGTCACCCGCAGCTCATCCCCACGCGGGATATTTTTATATCCATCACTTCAGGCTCCCGTGTTGCACATCTCCCTCCACAGCTTTCCTTTTTTTATCCCCCTTAATTAATGGAAACCATCCAGGTGTGTAATAATAGTGCCGAGTGACCTGTATTTTGCACGCTCTGCATTGTAATTAGGAGCCGGAGCATAGAGACCGCGCTCCCCAGCACGGCAAACCTTTCCTGGCCATAATTAGGGAGAGAAAACCAGGGGATTTTTTTTTTTAATCCATGGTGGGAAACGTGGCAGGAGGGGACCAAGCCTGGATCTGGCCCTGCTGCCTCCCACCTATTTCCAGCAACTCCCATCTCTGCTGTGCCATCCCAAGGTGTATATCTGGTGGGATATATGTTGGTTGGTAGGTTTTAAGCCTGGAAAGGACTGTGCAGTCATCAAGTCCAGGGTTTTATGCAGCTCCTTCAGGCTCAGAGGCTATTTTTCCTTCAAAAGACATGGGGTGCATGGCCAGAGCCTGCCGTGGCCTTGGCTCCTTGTGTACGGAGAAGGTGCACGCCAGCAACGTGCAACCAGCGCTGAAAATGCACCCGGGGCAGGAACGTGGGGGTGTTAAATCTGGCTTTGCTGGGGACCTTTCCCATAGCTTTGTTGTTGCATCATTGCACAGGGAGGGAATTAACCCCTCAAGAGCATCGCAAAGCTGTCTGCAGCTTCCAGCCTGTGGCCTGTCCCCCTCCAAAGTGCCCATGTTTCGGTACTGTCCCTTGGTTTGGGACCTTCCTATCCCCTGCGTCTTTTCTGCTCCACAAGCTGTCTGCCTGGAGGTCCCAGACCTCTCCTCACCCACGCCGGGCAGGATTAGGATTCCTTGAGCCATCTGGTCCCTGCAGGAACAGACCCCGGCTCAGCTCCCTGCAAGCCCCGAGCCGATCCCCGCAGCCCCGTACCCACGCTGGGGACAGCCTCCAGTGATATCCATCCCGGGGATGCCCTGGTGAGGGGCTGACCCATGCAGGCAACTCCCCGTGTCTCCCCTGTGGCTGCAGAGGGAATGGCTGTGCCTGGCTTGGGGGAAGCACCTTGTTTTGAGGCCACTGGGGTGGCAGGGATGGGTGCCACCTTCGGGGGCTGAGTTTGGAGCCAGGCATGTAGGTGCTTATGGAAATAGAGAGGGGGAAACACCCCATGGGCACATCTCACCTGTGTTTAGGGAAGGTTTGGACCAGACCCACCTGCTGTGATTGGGAATAAGGTGGAGGATAAGGGGACTCTCCCCCTGCACTCAACGGGGAGCCCCGGGGAGGATGCTCTTGGCTGGGGACTGCTCTCAGGTGGCACCTTGGCTCCTGCCTTGTTGCTGGCTACTGCTCCGGCTTGCTGCCACCAGTGCATTTAAGCAGTGGATATAATTCCCTTTAATCCTCGCAGGCAGGCTCCCGTTGCAACCCGCAAAGCACCGCCCGCTTCACCTGGTGGCTGGCGAGCCGGCGGCACACTGGAGGTTCACCGCGGGCAGCCCCAGCACCGGCGGCAGCACCGGCAATCGGCTTAAGGAAGATAAAGCTTCAGGGACAGGAGGGACGAAGGGAGATGGTGGGGTTTGGGTGGAGGAAATGAACCATTAGGGGTCTTGCAATTAGAGCTTGGGGCCTCCTGGGTGGCAGTGGCGTCACCCCTGGGTGACACTGGGCAGGTCACCCTGGGGGGCTGGATGGCAGCCTTTGCTTGCTCAGGACATGCCTAGCTCAAGACTGGGCTGGGGTCAAATGATGATGGATGCCAGCACTGAAGAACATCTTTTTTGGGGGTGGGGGAGCAGTCCTGTGCATCGGAGAGGGGGATCGTGGCATTTTTGACCTCTCTGGGTAAAGCCTGGCCTTGAGATCCCAGCTCTGCCTTGCTCCTGGCATCTGGGGGCTTTTCCTGGAGGGTTTTGGAGCAATTGCCCCCAGCTCACTGGGATGGCGTATGGACATGGAGCATTGCCTGAAATTGCAGGTGAGTGCGGTGGGGATGCTCGCTGCCTTCTGCAGCTGAGCAATCCCCCACCTCCAATGGCACCTTCTTACTCCCATGCGCTGCACTGGCATTCTTCAGCGGGGACCCCCAGAATTGTGTGCCTGTGTGGGGACAAGTGATGCCAAGCGCCCAGCCTGAGCAGTGATTGAGGAGGGAACCCAGGCGCCTGGGTCGCCCTGCACAAGGCAGGGTCAGGCAGGAGCAGGCAGGCACTACTGTGGTCACGGACAAGCAGTGACAGACATGTCCTACAGCCAGAAAAATTTGTGCCAGGCAACAGGAACCCTGTCTTGGTTGGGATGTGCCGGGATAAAGGGGCTGCGGGATGCTGTGCAAACCCATTGCTGGAGATGCTAAAGGCTGGGTTAGCTCAGCGCATCGGGAACCAGAGCTGTGGAGCTGGTCCTGACCCAGGGATGGCTTTGGGCAGGGAGCAGGGCTCAGGAGAGCCCAGCTGGGCGAGCAAAGGGCAGAAATCAAGATTTCTATGCAGCGCATGCGGGGAGCATCCTCTATAGCATACCTGCAGCAGCGTGGACCCAGGGAGGGAGCTACAAAAGGAAACTCCACATTAATCCTCCGTGTGTGGCCAAGCTGCATGCTCAGCCCAGTCCTGGCAGGGGTTCGGGGCCAGGGAGAGCAGAGCCATC
The DNA here is from genome assembly GCF_047370975.1 of Nipponia nippon. Taxonomy (NCBI): domain Eukaryota; kingdom Metazoa; phylum Chordata; class Aves; order Pelecaniformes; family Threskiornithidae; genus Nipponia; species Nipponia nippon. Next base: position 2,156,890 of record NW_028262340.1, read on the forward strand.
ACCGCTTCGCCAGCATTCCCACTCCCAGACTGGGATGTGTTTGGAAATCCGCATTTTTAGAGCAGCCTGGAGTGTGTAAACCACTTTATTTTGGATAGCTGGGGATGAACGTAGAGGACACCCTCTTCTCCCCACCAGCAACGTGCAAATTTATAACCTTGTTTTTATTCTGGCTGGTGTAAGCGTGCCTTCCCCGTCCCTGGGTTTGATGCACCCTTCTGAAACCTTGTCCCTGGGGATGCCACACGTAGCAGCGAGTCCCAGAGGTTAATGATACGAGATGCTAAAAATAGCACTTTTTATCTACAAACACTCTGGGAAGCGGGCAGGAGGAAAGGTGGAAGCAGAGCTGGGATGAGTGCAAGCTCCAGGCTGCTGGGTGCAATGTGGAGGTTGGGGTGCTCTTTGGCGTGCTGGGGGTGCTGATGCTTGTGGCTGTAAGGAAGAGCAAGGGAGATTCCCGCTCGTCTCCGAGGTCTTTCGTGGTGAAGTTGATGGGAGAATTGACTCACAGCCATGCTGGAGATTTACTCCATGACTCAGTTTCCCCATGGGTGAAAAGGGGATGGAGGTGCCTTGCTGAGCTGCTCAGAGACTGGCAGAGGGTTATGAATTCTTGGGGAAAAAGTGCCCCTTCGGTCAGACAAGGATTGCTCAGCCATCGCAGTGTTGCAGTGGATGTCGCTTGCTTCTGCCACCACATGTGCACCTCCCTGGTGTAATTTTAGCATTTAGGTAAATCCTTCCTTTTATTACACCATAAAAGAATCCATCAAATGCAAAGGCATGAGGTTTTATGCTGCCCTTCCCCCACTGCACAGGCACTCTGCTGGGATCTGGGCGCCCAGCGAGGGCTGTGGGTAATCCCCTCCGCTATCGCATCCTTAATCCTCGCCCTGTCCCTCGCTGAACTGGCCGCTGGGCAGAGGAAGCGAGCACGGGGCGAGCTTGGGTTTGCTTTCAAGTGAGTGATCGCCAGGGTTGGGTAAGAGTGCTGCCTGGACAGGGCCAAAATCTGCTGGTGGGGGGCAAGGAGCTGTACAAGCCTGGCTGCTGGGGTTGCGTTGCAGTGGGCTTGCAGCAAGGTGCATGTCCTGCTGCTCTCCTTGCACAAGGGAAGGCTGGAAGGGGCACCAGCCACTGATGTCCCCAGCAGGAGAGAGATGTCCTGGATTTGGAGGACCTGGGAGCCTGATTTGCAGGAGCATCACCATTTCAGCCTGGAGTTTGGGGACTGGGCACCCAGGGAAAGCCGGTCTTGTGGGACCGTGGTCCCCTGTCCATCACCCGCGCCGCATCCCAGTGTTTTGGTCCCGCATCCCCACTCTGAGCATCCAAACGTGCTCCCCAGCGCAGACCTGCTTCCCCGGGTCTCCTGCTCTCCCCACCCACAGGAAAACAGCCAAGGGGACCCAGACACAGCCAGGCAGCTGCCTTCATTCAAGGCTGGGCTCCAGCCTTGGTTTCCCAGCTTGCTTGCACCCAAGCCTTGCTGCTTCCTTTGCATGCAAACCATCCCCCATGGCTTTTCCAACATCATTTCTGGTGCTGGGTGGGCACCCAGGATTTGTGCTGAGCCCTGTGCAAGGCTGGGAACATGGTGGGAAGATCACTACCAGCTGTGAAAATAAATAGGGAGAAGGAGGCAGATTTTTGAACATAAATTCTTGCTTTTTTAAAAAATTTTTTTGCGCGCTAAGCAGCAGCTAGGTGAGTTGTAACCTTGTCACTCCTCTGCTGAGCGATAGCAGTCGGGAACCTTGCTGCTCGCTCCAGCCAGCGGAGAAATCAATGGTAGTGGTAGTTGCACGGGTGGAAGGGTGACAGTCGAAGGATGTGAGTGCGAGGAGGCTGGCAGGGAGAGGTTGTATCTTTTATTAGAGCAACCTATACAGTTGGGGAAAAAAAGCTCCAAAGTAGATAAGCTTTTGGGCTCAGAAGTCCTTATTCAGGTCCTAAATAGAAACAGCTAAGTCAGATCATTGGGTTTATTTTAATCAATTTTAGATCTGACAAAAAGTCTGGTGAGTCGAAAATCTTTGTTTTTTTCTTTTTTTTTATAGTGTTTTTTTTTCCCCTTTCTTTTTTTGTTTTCCGGGGAGCCCCGTCACTCTGTGGGGCCGGATGGTGCTGTGAGCGTGTCAGGCAAGATGCTGGAGTGGGTCATGGCCCCAACACCCCCAAACACACCAATTTTTGGCTTTCCACATCTCCAGAGGAGAGGCTGTGTGAGACGGAGGCCAGGGCTCCTGGGATCCTCTCCCAGGCTATTGCAGGCTTTTGGGGAGACGCTGCCCAGTTGCTTTGTGACTCAGTTTCCCCACCTGAATGGCAGAGAGGATGCTCCCTGCGAGCCAGGCTGGCCCTACAACTTACCGCTGCCCTTTTGAGGTGCGTGGAGCTCGGGGGGGTACGTGTTGCACCAGGATGCTGCCATGAGCTGTGGGATGAAGCATGGTCCCATTGCAGGGGCTCCTTCAGCTCTGCTAACCCCCCTCAGGGGTGAAGCTGAGCCTCCAGCTGGGCTGCAGGGTCTCTCCTCGCTCCAGCATGGGCTGTTGTATGTGAACATAAATGTGGCTGTTCCCTGGGTCATTGCAACCCCACCCTGATCCTGTGGGCAGGATGCTCCGAGGTGCCCAGGCTGGAGATGCTCAGCTCTGTGGGCACCAGGGATTTGCCTTCAGCCATTCCCAGGATTCATCCATCCATGGTGGACATCAGCACCCCTGATTGCTGCCTCTGTCTGCTGGAGATCTCCTCTTCGTGGGAAACACGTTTCCTCTCCCAAGGAGAGGGGAATTATGTTGGGTATCTGTCCTTGCTGATGCACCCAGTGGGCGTGGCACCCAGCACCTGTGGGCATGGCACCCAGCACCCAGACTGTCTTCTCTGCTGGTGGCACAGTGCTGCCCTGGGCTCTTGCAAGTGTCAAAAGGCTAGAAATCCTTCTTGCTGCCAAAGTGACCTGTCTTCAAACTGCATGGCGCTGGAGGAAGGCAAAGGGATTTGACCAAGGGGGTGAAGGAGACATGGTGAGGACTCAAACCTGCTTACTACCAGTGCTGCCCAGCCCTAGGCACGGGGATGTCTTGCTGTGTGTGGCTGAGCCCTGCCAGCTTGAGAAGGTGGAGGAGAGCAAAGGCTGCCCTTATTTATTAAGAAGATGCTGGACTCTGCCACTGATGTTCATTCTTTTGCTCTGCCTCAGTTTCCCTCTCCCTGTCAAGCACAGGAGGATGTTTTTCCCCTTCTGTCACCAAGTGTTTTGGGATGGGTGAGGTGGAGGTACCAGGAGAGGCTCTGTAAGGGGCATTTCCCTCCAGAAAACTCAAATACCAGCTCCAACACATGCAGCCTCCACCCCTGCCTGTGGTCCCACTGTTTTGCTTCAGCTGCTTATTCCCTGACAAAATTAAATACCTGCTGTGATGATGGTAACATCCCATGCAGGGAAGAGGGTAAAGAGCAATCAGGGGTTGGGACAAACCCGGTGGCCCTCCCCAGCCAGTGGCACAGAGGGGTTCTTGCTCCAGGACCGGTGATGCCATCTCGGACCCGTGAACAGCCCAGCCGGGTGGATGGGTGCTGGGGTCCACGGCGAGGTCACACCACTGAAATACAAACCCTCTTCCCAAAGCTTTGGGGCTGATGCTGCCTGGTAGATGTTGCCTTAAGGACGCTGGTTTTCATCTCTCTGGCAGGGTGTTGAAACGCTGCCATCCCACTTACTGTATCAGCCGTAATTATTGTTGGAAAGGCAGAATGGAAGCGGTTTGTTTAGTTACATTTCATTAAAAGGACTTCATCTGGGGGCAGGAAACAAGGAGGCTCAGGCTGTATAAATATTTGAACAACTCCTTCCAGCAGCATAACCCCCTTTCACACATACACCCATTGCACGTGGATGGGATACCTTGAAACATTTCCCACCGCATGCAAAAAGCTTTCAAATCCCCCATTCCCGGCGTGGGGGGCAGTGAGAGCGTGGAGTGGTTTTGTCCACTGGCAGAAGCTTTGCTCATTTATAAGGCTTGAAGCCTCCAGCTCTTTTGTTTTCTCAGTAAGCCGAGCCCTGCAGGGCTGGCGGTGTTTCCTGGGCAAGAAGCAGTAACCAGAGATGGGCAACGCTCAGGTCAAGGCTCTGATCTTCGGCAGATTTGAGACATTTTCTTTCATCTTGCAACATTAGCTTTATTGGCGCGATGCAGAGCCTAAGCGCTTCCAGACGTGATGCATGGGGGAACCAAGTCCCAGTGTCCCAGCTGCTCTGCCCTGTCCCAATGGTGGCCGCGTTTGGGGTCACCCTGTTGCTAGGGGCTGTCCCGGTGCTCCTGCAGCCAGTGGGTCCCCTGGGACCATTTCTTCTCCTTTTGCACAAAACAGGGTGACATCCAAAAACGCAGAGTTCTAACAAATGCATGAGCTACCCCATGCAGGGAAAATTGGCTTTTTTTAATTGCATTTTTATTTTTCTTTATCACACATCACATTTGATTGCTTAACGCCTCTGGATGCAGAGAGGGGAGGGTGGCTATGCAGCCGCCAAGCTGAAGAGGCCGGTGCCGTCAGAAGGGAGATTGATTACATTTCCAGACGAATAACTGCAGCAGATAAAGTTCAGGGCAGATAAATACAGGCTGAGGGCTCTTTGTGAATGGACTAGAAAGAGGAAATACCATTTTTTTTTTTATAAATCGAGGAGCTCCAGTGGTGATCTGCTGCGGGTGGGAAATGTTGACCTGCTCCTGAGCACTTTTGGAGGGAGGCATGTTGATTTTGCAGCTGAAAAGATGCAGCTGAAATGAATTTCATGGCCGGGATGGGTGCTGTCGTACCCAGAGGAGCTGGGTAGAGCCAGAATGCGGCCCCAAGATGGCTGCTGGCCTTTCTCTGCTTCGTGGCCTCCCCTCTCTGGGCATGGTGGGGAGGGCAGGGAGTCTGGTGTGAACTCCCCACCCTGCTCTAATTCTTGTTGGAGAGCTGAGTGATGAGGCAAGACAGCAGAAACTGGGTTACTCTCAGCAGTGAGAAGTGCTTCCATGTGCGCTGGGAACCGCTCACTGTTCGCAAGGAGCCTGAGCTGGGGTTTTCGCACTCCCTTTGCAGAGCTAACACCTGGTTGCTCTGAATCTAATCACCCATCAATCTATTTCTAAGGTGCAAAAAATTGGGGTATTTAAGTGTCAAGCAAGCAAAACTTGGCACTTTTGCATCTCTCAAGTGCTGATTGATTAACTCTCTTGACACCCCCAAAATCAGGTGCCTTCCTCCCACGATAGTGGCACATCAGTCCCAGGAAATCACTGCACCTCACTGGGATCCTGACGGCCCCAGCATTATCCCCGCACCCATCACCCACGCATTCCTCCCTGGGTTTTGCTTTGGGGTCTTGTCCTCAGGATGGTCTCGACAAGGATTAACCCCTTTGCTGGAGTCCGTCCCAGCTTAGGGGCTTGCAATAAATGGGAGCGCAGTGCGTGCAAAATCTCGCTCCATCCCTGCCTTGCTTTTAATGCACTGGGCATTAAATCGTTGCGTCTTGAGGGTTGGCGCCACCATAATATTTTGTTAGCGCTGCTGCCTGCCTCGTCAGTGCTTTAACACAGAAGAGCTGGGAAATCCGAGCGGGGAGGGAGCAGGATTAGGTTTCCCCCGCTCTGACTGTGCAGCGTGGCTGGTGGAGAACAAGGACGCCAGTGTCCAAGGCGCCATGCATCAAACCATCCCGCCACCTATTTTTTTCCCCCTTTTCTGCTGCTGGGGTTGTGAAGAAAAACTGAACCTGAAGGGATCCGTTTGCTCCAGGGGGATTGTGGACATTGGGTGCATGGTGGTGGCTTTTCTCTGGCTGCGGTGGCCATCCTTCCCTGGCCACGGAGAAGGGAAGCAAATGGGCAGCAAATAGGAAGGAAAGAAAAAAAGCTCCTTCCCTATCTGAGGCCAGGAGAATAAATATTTTCTCCTTGCTTGGGAGCTGGTGGGCCTGTGGAATCACTGGCATTGCCCTCGGGTGACCTGGGAAGCGTGTAATCAGCCCAACCATCTGGCTGGGGAGATTTGGATGTGTGGAGGAGCTCAAGCTGTCGCCAAAAACCACCCAGCTCTGGACAGGGCTTGCGCTCGGCTGCGGCCAGCACTGCCAGTGGCTTTTGCAAGGGCTGAACCTCCAATGATGAACCAAAAAGAATCAGCCAGTCCTTGGGACTGGAGACAACCCCTTACGAGGCCAAAATAACCAGGGAGCTATTTATTTTCACCTACCCTCGATGGGCAACAAGCAGGAGGATGCATAAAGGCATCACATTAAATGGGAATAATTAGTTCAGGTCTCCACCAAAAGCCTCTCAGGTGTAATTAGGAGAGTAATTAGGAGAGAGGAGGCTGCTTTCCAGCAAGGTGCAGCACCCCAGTTCTGCCCCACATTGTGCCACCGCAGCTCCTTGGCGTCGGGTTTGTTTCTCTATGGGCCAAAACTTTGGGTGTGCAAAACTTTGCATTGAGCCCCTCTTGCATCTCACGTCTGGCTTAAAAGCTCTTGAGTACTTGTTTGGTTTTGGGTTTTTTTTTTTTCTTTCTTCTGGTTTTGAGGCATTAAGGTATAGATTTCTGGTCTTTCCAGTAAAAGGGGCTGGAAAATGAGCTTTTTCTCTCCATCTCTTTGCTTGGAAGAGCAAAGAGGTTCGGTCAATGCCCTGGGTCCTGAAGCATGGAATTGAGGGGAAAAATGAAAAGGTTAAAAATAAAGAAAAAAAATAAAGGGGGAAAATAAAAAAAAGAAAAAGGAAGAATAAAAGGATGAAAAAGAGCTCGGGAGGAGAAATGCCGTCAGTGCCAGCGCACATCCAGCTCACAGGAGTGGCCCTTGCCAGGCTGGAGACCTTCACCTGCCACCAACCTGGCTGTCTGGCTCACCAGCTGTGATCCCAGCGTGCAGCACCCACCCTGGCTTTGTGGGTGCTCTGGACCCCTCAAGGACCTCAAGACCAGGGCTCTGCTCGCCCCCAGCCCCCTCTCCACAGACAGGCACCTCTTCATTCCCCTCCCAGCTTGCAAATGTCATCTCCAACTCCACCTGTTTGGATCTGCATGGGGAATTTTTTTTCCCCTCCATAGGGAAAAGCCTTCACCCTGTGCCCAGCAGCAGCTGCAGGATCCGGCCCAGGGCCAGCGCTCACCCGTGAGACCCAGCCCAGGGGATGCTCCCAGCAGTGCTGGCCACCATGACGTTTGCACGGCTGAAAAACTCCAACCCAAAAACTCCAAACAGGGTTTTTAAACTCTCTTTAATGTGACGGTAGCCCCTGGCGTCATTCAAGTCTCAATTTGATTTTTTTTAATATCCGGTCTAACAGTGAGGCTGTCTCATGCGCTGGGGCTCCGGCAAGGTTAAAACAAGATGCGGAATAAACCACCAAGCCCTGAGCAGACCCATCCACCTGTCCCCCTCCAGCTCTGCCTTCCAGCTCATCCCTGCTGTCATCCCACTTCAGGAGGTCGAGTCCTGGTTGGGGAGGACATTGTGCCTTTCCCCTACGGTCCTCAGGGAAGGGGGAAACTGAGGCAAGGGCTGACGATGCCTTTGCCCGCAGTGTGCTGCCCACCAGCACTAGCAGAGGTGATATAATCCATGGCACAGACGTTACTTCTCCCGCTGGCCTCTCCGTCTGCCCCAGGAGGCTGCTCACCCTTTTATATGTCTGACTGGTGGGGAAACTCCAACTATCAGCACAGAGTTGCAGCCAGGGGTTGGGAGAGCAGAGAAACATGAGCTGCTGGGACAGTGGGGTGTGAAATGTGGATGGCCCTCTGCAGAGACGCACCATGGTCCCCAGAGATGGAAGAAGAGCCTCTGTCTGTTCCCTTCCCCTGCCCTGCATTGTTTGCACCTATTTCACAGGCAGGTAAACTGAGGCACACAATGACTTGTCCTCAGTGCGTCCCACCCGGGCATGTGGCCATGTCTGCAGGTCCCTGCCCCTTGACAACACCAAAGATGCTTGTTTTGGCCAAACTCCATCTCCATGGCCTGAATACGGAGCATGGGACCATCTTCCCCTGGGCTGGGTAGGGCGAGTGCTCCCGGGGGCCTGTCTGTGCTGCTGGGTCTCTGCGGAGGAGCCGGAGGCGAGACAGGGAGCATGTGAATCCCAAAGTGGCAATTAGCAACGTCCTGCTGCCGGGAGGCCACTGGGGAGGTGTTTAACAGACACAGCAGCAGTCCCTGTGCCAAGTGCTTGAGGAAGGGCAGGAAAAAAAAAATATATATAAAGTCCTATTTTGCATCTCTTTGGAGAGCTGAGTCTCAGGGAGGAGAGTGAGCTCTGAAATGCGCCTTTGTGGAAGGTGAAGAAAAGCTTGAGACAGTTTTGCATGTTAAGCTGCAATAGGATTATGGAGCAGAGCAAATTAAATCGGTTCTGTAATGACTGGGGGGCAGTTCCCGCTGATGGAGGTGGCTCCCGAGTCCCGGGAAGGAACCGGTGGATGGAGCTGGGGGCTGAGACCCACCGTGAGCACCCGGGGATGGTGGCCTGGGGTCCGCGGGCAGTGTGCCGGCGAGGGCAGGATTTTCCTGGGGCTGCCTGTGTTTCCATGGCAATGCACATACCCATGGGAATTAATGAGTCTGGAGTGCACCGTGAATCCTTCGGGGCGGAAAAGAAATCGGCCTGTCCAGGTAGAGCAGGGAGGTGGAGGAGGGCAGGCGGCAGAGCTGGGGGTGCAGGCATCCGGGCTGCTGAGCCCTGCCCATCCCTGCCTCCCAGTCTGGCTGGTTTTGCTCCATCCCATGCAGGTTGTTTCCATTGCCCTGCCTGCGTTAGCAAGATGCTCTCTGTAGGATGGAGGGCTTAGTAGGTTTGGGATTTTTCGGCAAGTGGGTATCGCCCCACTCCTGGGTACCAAGCAAGGTCTGTAGAGCCCAGCTCTGGCTTCGCTATTCCCCTACACCGGCTCACCCAGGCTTGGGGGAACCTCCTGCCCTGCTCCCACATCTGCCAAGAGCATAATTTCCAGCCAAGTGCTCCATCATCTCTGGCCAAACCCACAGCTGTGGGGTGAAGGGCCGCACTTCAAACCGCTGCCGATGCAGCAGGAGCCAAACACAGCGGTCCCCAGGGGTGCTTAGGGCTTGGGGGGACATGCCACCCCAGGAGTGCCCCAAGAAGCCACCTCGACTGCCTGATGCAATCCCAGCCGATGCGTGGCAGAGTCTCGCTGGGCTCTTTTGTGCCTCTTCATCTGGCGTTTTGCATGCAGCAGGAGGTGGGGACTTTTGTTTGTGTGTTTGTTGTTTTTTTTTTTTTTTCTCCTCCATGTCCCTGGAGGTAAAAAGCGGAGCGTGCTGGGAGATGAGGTGTTAGCAACAATTTACATCGGGAGGTTTGCTATTTTTCATGCCAGCCTTGGCTCGGGGATGTTTATTGTGTAGTGGTGTAGGATCTGGCACTAATCCATTGAAGAATGGGGATAAAAAATGACAGTGGAGATAGACAATCCCGAGGAGGAGGAGGAAGAGATGCTGTTTGAAGATCTGAGCCTGGTCCAGGGTACCTGGACCCAGTGGTTCATTATACTCCCCAAGAGATGATTAAACACTCACAAGTGTATGCGTCCGAACACAGGTTTTGGGATGCGCCCACACCCAGCCGGGCTCCTCGCAGCGTTGCCTGCATTGGCAGAGGAGAATCAATACAAAGCCAGAATAATTGCTGCTTTTCGGTAAATGTTAATGATTATTTTACTTGCATAAAATAACCGGCCTATTAAATCAAAATGCACTGGGGTTTAGGCAGCTGTTATTCAGGGGCTTAATTAATCTGGGAAAGAATGAAGTTACACAAAATAGCTGGCTGCTTCTTGCCCAAGCTCACACCACGTTTTGCAAGTGGGATCTCTGCCAGCTGTGAGCATCAGCCCCCCAGTTTCCACCAGCACCCTTCACCCCCAAACTCCAGCCATGCCGTGGCACTGCCTTCTAGCCCAGCCGCCTCGGCTTTGCCATGGGCATCTCCATCTCAAGCAGCTTTGCTGGTCTCTAGCATCAGTCCTTGGGCAAAAACTTGGCTGGGGCTGACCATGCTGGGACATTGCGGACTTTTCCCGAAGCAGTGGGTCTCGGCGACACTGAGATGCTGTCTGGAGCAGCTTTCCAACAGACTTATTTTTAACTCACAGCCTTGGATTGAAGAGTGGAAATTCAGTGATATTTTGTAGTGGGAAAAGAATTGTGGAGCCTTTAAGTTTCAGAAACAATGTTTTCATTCCAACTTTATGTGCGAGTTAACATTATTTCAACCGTTTATAGTATCACTAAATCACGTGTTGGGATGAGTTATTATGGTTTTCTGTATAAAACACCAAAAAGGTGCTTTCAAGGGGTGATTAATTGAAAATATCCCATGGAAAATATCATAGAAATAATTGATGCTTTTCCTGCGATATGTTCTCAGTTTAAATGTGTTTTCCTGGAGAAAATGGCTTTTAGTCCCTGACAGATTGCTGACCTGGGCTGCATCTTTCCAAGCTTTTCAACGCAACCAGATTCAGCATTTCCCTTGGAGGACACACTCGGGGTCGCTGTTGCTGTTGCATGCTGCCATCGCCATTTGCATCGCTCCGTCCTGGCAAGGGCAGTCTCCTGCCCACCTTGTCCTCTCCCCTTGGCCTTGCACCGTGCAAGACTGTGGGTCTGCTGCTGGGAGCAGGGGGTTTGGACTTCCCAAAGCTGTCTCACTGGGTTGAAATGCAAACAGATCTTTAGCAAGAGCACCGGGGCGTTGGCTTTCTGGTTTTGCTGTTCATTTTGCAAGCAGGATGGGCAGGGGATGGGATGAAGAGACTGGGACAAGAACCTTTGCTTGACATCAAGGGACAGGGCAGTGAGCCGATCCTCCTGCTTGCCTGTACTACCCTGTCCCATTCTCCAGGCTGCTTTTACACTGATTCAATCTTCTTCCTCTTTAACTGCTCTCCCGTCAGGATGTGGAGCAAGCTGGTCCCCAGTGTCTCTGCTGATGCTCTCCACATGTGTCCTTTCCCCTGCCTTGGCCCCATCTCGTGCCCTAGAGTTGTGCCGGTGGCTGCTGGATGGCCATCCATACCATGGGATAAAACCGCCTCCATCCCCAGCTTGCCATGCCAATTCTCCCTGCAGCAGGAGCCTTCCCGTCTGAAACCCCAGGCGTGGTGCTGGGGGCTGCAGCCAGACTCAGTTGAAGGAGGCGTGTGGGCTCCTCAGGCTGTGATGCTTTCCTGGGGTTTGCTTTGCCCCAGGGTTGCTCGGCTCTGCTCGCCGTGCATGCTGCCAATGAGCCTTAGACATGTGCTAGGGAAAGGGTTTTGCCACTGAGCTTTGTCCCCCATCACCACCAGCCTGAGCTCTGGGCATGAACCAAGTCTGCATCCCAACTGCCTTAGAAACCACTAAATTTAATCCTTTTTTATTCCCCTTCTGATTCTTTCAGGGAAAACTCTCGAGCTTCTGTCCACAGCCAGGAGGACTCAAAACATCCACAGCCTTCAATCACTTCCACCACCCAGACTGGGGCAGACAAATCCCATCCAGGGCTGCTGGGGTGTGGGGAGATGCTCTGACCCTCCTCAAAGTCCTGCAGACAGCGGATGCCAGGGCTCGAGTCGGGATTTATCCCCCTGCCCGGACCGCTCCCACAGGATCTCCTCCATGCTTTCAGAGGCGGCTCTTCTCCCACTCTGCCCCCTTAGCCCACTTCATGAGGCTCTTTAATTCCTCCTTCCCTGCGACACCCCCGGGGAAGGAGACCCCAGACCCAGTTCGGGTGGATGCACTGGAGGACACCACCCATCACCCTGCACCAGCGATGGATGCGTCGCCATGGAGGAGGTGGTTTCCATGGTGACTGTTGCCATGCTGATGGCTACTGGCGAAGGGCCTGAGAGCATCCCGGGGAGGTTCACCAGCCTCTCCCCGTGGTTAAAGATGGATTGATTTATAAGGCTCCCTTCCTCCTGGTGTGAAAGCCAGACACTCAGCAGTGAATATTGCTTTTGCAACAGCAGCACATTTGGGGTTTAATGTTCGGGGCAGGTGTCGGGGATTTTAAGAATCTCTGTGAAAGCCCTGCCAGGGAGTGGGAACACCCTAAAAAATGTAATACCCTAATCCTCCCTGCCTAGGGAAGGAGGGACGTGCAAGCAAGGATGTGCAGGAAATTTAGGAAGACCCAAACCAGTTGGTCCCTGTCCCCCAGGACGTGTTCAAAGATGTAGAGGGGTCTGTAGGAGCATGTTTGTACCATACACAGAGGTGGCAGGCAGGTCCCCTCCGTGCCTTGGTTTCCCCATGTTTTAAGCCCCTAAATCTTCTGGTGTACGTGGAGAGCTGCTCGTGGGAGGGCTGAGTGTGTCAGTGAGACCCTTTTCCCAAGCTTTACTTTTTTTTCACCTGTAAAATGGTGTCAGCCACCTTGATAAAGGGAGTGAAGAGGGAGGGATGGGGCGTCCGCTGTGCTGGGGGCAGTTAGATGTGCATAGATGACGGAGAGGGACTGAAGCCTCTCTAATCTCCCTGCTCAGCTCCAATGGTGCCGGGCCAAAGGGCCTGAGCTCTTGCTTTCCAAGGCTCTTAGCACAGGATTTGGGTGTGATTTGCGCTGCTGCGGCCCCTTGGCTGCTGTTCCCGGCCAGTCCAGCCAAGCCGCGGAGCGGAGGCATCGAAGGGGACAGCGAGCGGCCGGGTGGGCGTCATTGCCTGCAATCTCGCTCAGTCCTGTGGCAGCTGTGGGAGTGAAAGAGTCCTCTGGGATCAAGTGGGAGATGTTTTTTTATCTGAGCTCGATGTAGCGGCCATGTCACCTCCAGAGCTGCTGACATCCAAATTCTTTGGGTCTGGCACTGATTTTGGGTCATTTAGAGCACTGGAGGAATGTTCATTGAAATTTGACTTTCTGGCCGTGCTCTATAGAGACTGCTTTGCATTGGAGCTTGCTTTTATAGCAGCAGATCTGTGACCTTTTTGGACTTTGGAGGAATAGAAATAGGGCAGGCAAGTGGGGTCTGGATGATGCCAGAGCCGGATCCTGGCCCGGGCTGCCCCCATGGCTGGCATGGCAGTGACTGGGTATGGGATGAGCCATGGGGACATGGCACAAGTGGTTCCCTTTCTGCAGGACAGTCCTGAGCATGGCCTGGCAGAGAACCAACACCTCTCAGGACACATTTAAACCTTTCCGCTCCTTTTCACCTCTCACGGACTTGGACATCACCAAAGGCAATGCAACACCCCCAGGCCCAGCTGATGTCTTGGGCCTCGGCGCCTCCAGCAGCTTTGCCTTGACCCCTAGTTTAATTTCCCTAATGAAGCCCATCCGGGGAAAGCAGGGCTGAGCTGGTTAATGAAACACCCTGCCAAGACCCATTAGCTGGGAAGTTGTAATTGTACGGATGGGAGCTGCTGTCCCTTGGCTTGAGCTGGCTAATTGGTGGCCCTCGGCGTCCTGCTACAGGCAGGGCAGGGCAGGGGCTGGTGTGGGGCAGGAGGCACCGGGGCCAGGATGAGCATCGCGCTGGGGTTTCCTCCCTGCCCCAAGGAGGCTCTGCCTGCCTGCTTCAGCTTTGCATTGGACACCCAGAGAAGGCTGCACAGAGGACCCAGGAGTCCTGTGAGCGGGTTGCCCCATCCCGATGGTGGGAGGAGATGGATCAAGCGTGTGGATGAGGCTTGTGTGACTCCCAGCCCTAGGCAGGCACGAGATTCATGCCGTGGAAAACCCTTGCTTGGGACTAGCAGTCCTCGGCAGTTGCACAGGCTTCACAGCCCAGTGCCGGGGCTCCCGCTGGGGTGGCAGCCCTGTCCCTCCTGCAGCGGAGTAGGGACAGTCTGTGACACCATCCCCAGGGTTGCAAGGGACAGATCCAGCACGCCTGGCTGTCCTGCCAGTGGGCTCCCTCCAACCTTTCTCTGACCACACGCACTGTCAGGGATAAAGTCTGAGTGAAGTTTCTCTTTTGGGGCAAATCCAGCCAGCTGTGTCTTTGCTGCGATGCAGGCTGTGACGGATGGGGAGGCAGCCGCAGGTTGGGAGGTGGGAGCTGCTGTCCTGCGTGATTTGTGATTTCCCGGGCTGACAAAATCACCACTCCTCTCTGCTTCATCTCAGCCATGCAAGAGGGAGCAGGCCTCTCGATGCTGGGGGGAGGCTGGGGGCCATGCATGACTGTGGGGCTTGCTGCACGTTGAGTATTAACGATCTAAGCAGCAGTAAATCCAAATAAACACCGACTGTTCCCAAGATTTATTGCGTGAGCCTGACCTAATACCATCAGGGCTGCAGCTGGGGCAGCCTGGCCAGGAGGAGGTTTACATCAGTGCCTTGGGAGTGGAGTGGCATGGGGGCTTTTTTGGGAACAGCCATGTCCCAAACACCCCCCCTCTGCACCGGGAACACCTGGAGATGTTTCGTAAGTCTTATCAATAAATCTTTGTGAAGCCTGGGGGACTGGGGCTGTGCTTACTGCAGTCAGGGGGTCCCCCCATACCTGCTCCTGGCTGTGTGGTTATTTAGGGTTTTGTGCTGGGCAGATGCAATCCTAGGATGAAGGATGCTGGAGAGGAGCAAAGGGTTGTCCAGCATCCATTGCTGCTTGCCATGGTTTTGTATCGCCAGCTCCCCCTGCACGCAGGAGTGGCTCGGGAGCAGCCTCTGGAGACTTGCGGCCAAGCAAGAGAAGGAAAACTCTCTGCCATCCCACTTTAGGTCCCGTTTCACCTCCCCTGAGCAGCAGGAACGCTGCATCTTTGTGCATATTGCAGTGCAACAGCAGCGTGGGGCCTGGTCACACGAGCACTGGTATTACATGCACTGAGCTGGCCAGGCAGCCGCTGGAGCTGGGCTGCTGGCGGGCTGCCCTGTGCTGCGGGCTGCCGTAGTCCCTCCTTGGTATAAACTCCACTGATCGCTGCCGATCCTCTGGAATCCACTTAGGGCAAAACCTGGCTGAGAACATCTCTGCTCTCCTGCAGGCTGTCATGTGAGGGGCAGGCGTGGGAGAGATGTCTCTCACATCAAAGGATTTGTCTTCAGAGAGTGAGTTTTGGCCCTGCGAGGTGTTTTATCGCTGTGAAGTTGTTCCTGCTGCAGTCAGCAGCTCTGGAAGATGGATCCCTGTGGGGCTGTGGTGTGGATCCTGCTCCCTCAACCTGGAGGGATCGAAGGTGTTTGCACAGTGCAGGGGGTGCAGATCTGGGGAGGAGACAGACCCAGAGGAAGGGCTCACAGCTCCAAATCTGCATCACATTGGGGAGCCACACACTGCACGTTGGAGCACAGCATGGGTTGGTGTCCCAGGAGGATGCTGGAACCAGGCAGCAGTGCCTGGGGTGTCCTCCCTGGCCATGTGCTGAGCAGGAGGGTGCTGGGCTCAGTTGCTGTCTGAGCAAAATACTGGGGTGTGATTCTCATGGGAAGGTTTGCTTTTGGATTTGGGGCTGGACAATTCTCACCAGCATCTACCCATCTGCCGTCGCTGCATTGCTCCAGGCTTTTCTCCTGGGCAAAGCAGATCCAGGACACGCATTGGCTGTGCTGCGCCTCTCCACCCTGTGGGATGGATGGATGGATGGATGGATGGATGGATGGATGGGGGCTGGCGTGGCCTGCTGGGGCCATGCGCTTCCGTTTTTGTTTCCTGGTCCAAGCACGAGGAGCCAGGGAGTCAGTAGATGGAGCTGCCTTGTCTGGTTCCAATTTAAGGGAGAAACAGGCTTGATGGAGCTGGGCCATGTGGTTCCCATTACAGTGAGGCTTTGCAGCTCAGGCAGAGAGAATCTGGCCTTTGGGGAGCTCGCCTGGGTTAGCTGGCAGGGGTGAGGGGAGGTCTGGGGAGCGCCTGCACAGTGGTCTCCTCGTTTCTTGGTGAGCCTCAATATTTTGGTGTAATAATCAAAAGGCAAATAAAAGCAACTCCAAATGTTTCTTCTTTCCTTTCCTCAAACCTTGCAATTTTTCCTTGCTTTCCCATCAGTTTTGGTGGCCTGTTTCATAATTTATGGGCTCCTATGGGTGGTACACCCCATCAGCCTCCAAAAGACACTGAACCAGCCCCTGCATGTCCCCTGGGATGTCCTGGTCCTTGGCTTCCCTGCGCTGGGCACAGTGACAGAGAAGCCCTGGATGGGCTGTTTCGCAGTGGGTGAGCTCCATAGCTTTGTCCTACTGATCCAGGAAGGACATTGACCCAAATGTTTTGGAGTCAGTGCCAGGGAGTCATGGAAAACTTGCATGGTGAAACCAAAAGCAGTTCTTGGGGTCTTTTACTTCTATCCACTGCCTTCCCCCTGGGCTACAGCAGATCCTGCCCAGGCATCTCTTTGTTATTGGATTTTATTCATTTTGTTGTTGCATACCGGTGAGATATCACTTATTTAGCAAAATCACTTGCACTGATCCTTGGTGCATCAGTTTTTCCCTACTTTTTACCATCTCCTCTCCAGCAGTGGGAGCCTGTTCCTCCATAGATCAGAGCAAAGAATTATTTGAAATAATTTGGCAACACCGAGCTCATCTCTTGTCACTCATTGGTGACACCTTGATGTCCAAGGAGGGAAAGCAAGCTCCTGCCTCGCAGGGATGTGTCCCCCTCACTCTTGGCTACCTCCTGCCTCCATCCCATCTCTCCTGGTCTCTCCTCTCCAGGCTGTTTCCCCAGCACCGTGGCCATTGCTGGGCTTTCCAGCATCTCTGCAGGGTTAATCAGCACCAACTCCCAGATTCAGAGCACATTGCTTCCATCCTCAGCCTCGTGCTGCAGCGGGGTTTGGCCTCTGTGGCTCGGCAAGGAGCCACATGAGTCCCAGTTCCATGAGGATTAATTCTGGTGGATAACCGACTTCTTCGGTGAGCCGCTGGCGACCATGTATTTGAAACTCCAGGATGGTGCATTATCTTTGGGGCAAAGACTGAGTCTTCCCAGTGATTTGGAAAATACACGGCATGTTGGAGACTGGCAGGATATAACCAGTGGCTGCGGTGATAGGGGAGAGCACTGCTGTTGCTGGAGATGAAGGCGTAGGTCCAGCCCAAAAAAGCTCATCAGTGCTTTCAGGAGAGACAGACACTTAAAAGCCCAACTCCTCTTGACCTTCCCAAGAGATTTATGTCCCCAGGAATGTGCTCTTGCTGTCACCGTGGGTGTATGACACAAAGTGGTACATCTGCAGCACCCCAGTGACTATATAGGCAGGATTTGGGCAGCAGACATCTCCTTGGCTTGGGCACCATGGCAGCAATCAGCCCACAGCCCCTGGGAAGTGTCCTTCCACCTCCTAGTCCTGAGCATCTCACTGCGGCCGAGAGCTGCTGGGTTTTCTCTCCCCTGCCAGCTGATGGGCTCCAGGAGAAGAGATGTGGGGACAAAATGCAAGTTAAGAAGTCCCAAATTTCTATGTCATGGGACCTTCTGACTTTTCAAAATTCCTTTTTGTTCCAATCTGGAATGAAAACAAAGAAACTCAAAGCTGTTGTCTAGAGGTAAAATGCTCTAATAGGTGAAGGGGACCCTTCTACCCCTTTATTTTAAATTTAAGCACTAACCTGGCTTGTTACATCTTGAAACATCTGATGCTATCTTGCAGATCAAAGCCTCCTTGTTTGGGTTCTAATGAAGTGTCAAACTGTTTCCTTGCAACACTTTGATCTGCAAAACAAGATGTTTAAGAGCCCTACTAGCAAGGGCTCTTCAAGTTTTTGCGGCACTGCAGAGAAGTGGAATATTTGAGGTCTGATATTGTTTCACATTGAGACTTTCCAAGTTATGGCAGTTGATAGTGTGTGTTACTGTCACACCAGGAATCACATGAAAATAATCTAAAATGAAACAATAGAGAGCTGGAGAACCAAATCGATAATTTTTCTAACTGTTTCCAAAAGCAGTAGTTGGTTTTTTCCTCCCTTTTTCCAGAAGGCTCATTTCCATGGGAAATGTTATCAGAATCAATGTGAGCTCTCCACAAAATGTCAGCTTGTCTGAAAGATTTGCAGCAGCAAATTGTTTTGGGGAAAAAAAACCCCACAGTTCTGGGTGGTTCAGCTGGGGAGCGCTGCCTGCACTCCTGCTCCTTTGGTCTTGCTTTTCCCTGGCCCATTTAACCTGTGCATCGCTGCGTGAAGGCTGTCTGGGGGTGTCTGTGCAGGGATAGGTCTTGATTCAGTCGGGGTGGAGCTGCTCACGAGTCTCTCCCCACTCGGCTGCAGGCTCAGCGCTGGCGCAACGAGAACTATGAGAGGCCGGTGGACCTGGAGGGCTCCGGGGACGATGACCCCTTTGGGGATGATGAACTGGACGATGTCTACTCGGGCTCCGGCTCGGGGTGTAAGTAGCTGCCGGGACTGCTGGGGAAGGGTCCCTGGGGAGCCTGGCCATGGGTTTCGGCGGGACCGGAGAGGGGCTCGCTGTGGGATGCAAGGCAGGGGATCACCCCTTGCCCATCTCCGGAACCACCCTCCTGCTCACTCCTAGACAAAACCAAAGGGAACAGTCCCAAAGGTTGGGCTCAAGTGACTCCATTTCCCATTTCAGTCTCTGGTCCTACTGGATTAACCTTTCCCCAGCACGATAGCATGTGCCATTGTTATAGAGGTTTCATTGATCCCAGAGAGGGGCTTTGACTGCCACATGGGAATTTGCAGCCCTTGGTTTCTGCTGAGCCTGTAATCAGTCCATGCTCTCATTTTTTTGGGGGTGAGGCCAGGTGGGTGTGACCCTGGGAAATGCCAGGGCAGCAGCAGCTTCACCCTTTGCTCTTCTCCCCCTCTTTCAGATTTTGAGCAGGAGTCGGGGCTCGAGACAGCAGTGAGCCTCACCACGGACACATCCATCACGCTCCCCACCACGGCGGCCGTGCTGCCCATCACCTTGGTGCAGCCTGTGGCAACCCCCTATGAACCATTCCCTGCTGAGGACACCACCCCCGAACAGACAACCAGCATCTTGTATATCCCCAGCATGACAGAGGCACCAGTGATCCCCAGTTGGAAAGCAACCACCACCAGTACCACTGCCAGTGACTCCCCTACTACCACAACCACCACCACGACCACCACGGCAGCCGCCACCACAACCACTGTGGCTAAGACCACCACCAGCACCACCATGGCCACTGCCAAGCCCACCACTGTCCGGAGATTCCTGCTCCCTTTTGTCACCAAGGCAGCCACCACCCGAGCCACCACCCTGGAGACACCCACCACCTCCATCCTCGAAACCAGCACACCAACAGAGGTGGCCACATCACGACTTGTCCCCACTAGCACGGCCAAGCCCAGGTCCTTGCCAAAACCAAGCACCTCCAGGACTGCAGACCTCACAGAAAAAAGCACTGCCGTGCCATCCAGTCCTGCCACGCTGCCGCCCACAGAAGCCCCCCAGGTAGGAGGCAGGAACCCTTCTCACCTGCTAAAGGGCTCATGGGCCATGTTTGAAGCCAAGAAATGGTGATGGGAAGCTTTTTGGGTTAGATCCATCCTGAGCCAGTTGCTCAGAGGGAGGCCAAGCCAGGTTGGGCTCTTCCCAGCTCTGCGGAGAGTGGAATATTTGGGGAGCTGGAGAGGGGAGATTAAAGGGTGGGGGGTCTAGCATGGGCAGAGCATGGTGATGGGGCTGGTGCGAGAGCTGATGGGGGGCATCGAGGGGTGTGCCACACAGCCCCAGTGCCCCTGGCTATGCCTTGTCCAGCTGCTCCAGAGCAGCTTCCCCAGGCAGGAGGGGAGCAGGGCTAGGGGTACCACCACCCCATAGGGAAAGAGCGGCTTTCCTCTGGGTTTGGTGTCTGGGCTCATTGTGCCATTTCCCAACTCACAACCCATCAGTAGGAGGCCCAAACGCTCCGCAATTACGGCTTGACAGTGCCTTTCCGGCCCATCGGGTGTCCTGAGCAGGGGATTTAATCTGCTGATCCATCTCTCATTCAGAGCCCCTCAGGGGCCCTTTGAAAACCACTTTGACTGAAAGGTGAAGTGATTTGTCTAAACCAGTCCCTCTTTTCTGTGTACGTATATGTATGTATAGCGCTCTGGGCTCTCGCTGACCTTCAATTAATCTCTGTCACAAAAACGCCTGCTTGTGGGAAGCAGCGAGCCATGCGCTCGCGCCGGGGGCAGCGTGACATGGAGAGGGCTCCTGCTCGCCTGTCCTGGCTTCAGCCCATTGAGCTCTTTGCTCATCCCAATTTGTAACATCCTGAGGCAGCTGTGGAGGGAGCCATTTGCTCCGTGAAGGAGAGATCCTGGGGAGGTTTTGCTTGGGGATGCTCAGTGCAGTCCAGCTCAGCATGTGGACATGTAGCAGGTCAGGCTGCTGGGACAAGGAGGAAGGTCAGGGGAGATTTGGTCCTGAGGGAGCTGCAGGTGTGGGGGATGCCAGGAGGCAATTAAAAGGTCAGGGTTGGGCTGGAAGGGGGAGGGAGTGGCTCATCTGCCCAGCCCATGTTTGCTATCCAGGTTGGGTTCACCTGCTTGCCAAGGGGGCTTAGTCAGGGACCATGGCAGGGAGCTGGGCTGGCTTCATGTCCTGGGTGAGAAGGACCCATCTTCCTGCTCCTGCTCTGTGCCGCAGGGCTGCAACCATAAGAGCAGGATGAAGGGAGAAAAGAGAGAGGGAAGGGACCCCCTTGGGGTTCATCTGATGGCATCTGATCCTGACGCTTTCTACGTTGCTGTAGCACAAACGGTTGCATCACTTCATGTCTAGCAAGGAGGTATCTATCTGTGAGATGTTTTAGCCAGCCATCAGTCGACATTGGGGACAGAGAGCCCAAATGAGGATCTGGGATGTGGGGCTCTCTTTAGGGGAAGCTACGGGGAACAGGAGAGAGTTTGTGCATCTCGAGGGCACCTAGGATGGGGACAGACAAGAATGGTGCAGCTCAACCATGGTGACCTCAGCCTTTTGGTGACCATCAAGATGTGGGGTTGTGTTGCTTGCTGCAATATAACCGTCCACTTTGTGACACAGGGAAGGGACACCCCAAAGTTATCCCCCATGTTCCCTGCTGAGAGGGCCACCTTGTCATCGGTACTGTGATGTCCTTCCTCTGGACACATCAGAGCTGCTAGAGGCAGGAACTCCCCTTTGGTTCTTGTCCCCTGCTCCATCTTGTCCTTTCTCCCAGATGGAGCCAGGGGAGGTGACGACAGTCCTCGACAATGAGCTGGAGGTCCCAGTCAGCAGTGGCCCCAGCGGGGACTTTGAGATCCGGGAGGAGGAAGAGACGACTCGTCCCGAGCTCGGTAATGAGGTGATGGCTGTGGTGACACCGCCGTCGGGACCTGGGCTGGGCAAGAACGCGGAGCCAGGGCTGATCGACAACACGATAGACTCCGGTAACTCGGCCGCTCAGCTCCCCCAGAAAAACATCCTGGAGAGGAAAGAAGTGTTGATAGGTGAGACTGGAAGCCATGGGCTTGTGGGGGAAGAGCTGTGTGTTTGCGGGAGGGGACAGACAGCTGGGCTGTCCATGCCCCAGGAGAGGGGTCAGTCTTTGGCAGGGTCTTGAGGCAGCATCAAACCTGGGATAACCCACACTCACCTGCCAAAATAGCTCCAGGGCCTGTGCTGGGGGGTTCCCAGGGGTCTTCATGTCTTTGCCAGGAGAGTGCAGAGCTGTGCACAATTTGCTTTTGCTAAGAAGGGTTTCAAGGAAAAACAGGATGTTAGTGGAAAGATGTGCTACAGTGTTGGCTGAATACCATTGGCCACTCTGACTGCAGGGGAGGAGAGAGTTGCCCTGGGAGGGCCACTCGTCCCAGCCAGAGGGACATCAGAGATGGGGCAGAGGTGTCAGTGTCCCACTGCCAGCTAAAGGGAGCTGGAGGCGGTGGCATGGCAAAGCAGCTGTTGTTCTGGTGGTCTTCAGCTGAGTGTGGTGGATGCCAGCAGGCACCCAAATGAACAGCTCTTTGGGGGACTTTCTGCACCATCCTTGCATGAGGGTACAGCCTGTGCAGGGACCTCTCTGTGTGCCTGGGCTGCCTCGTACCAGTCCATTGCCCACCGTACAGCTGTAGGGTAGGTGCCTTCGGGTCCTACCCACCCTTCAGCATCGCTGCACTGCTTGTTGAAGCTCCTTGAATCACGCAATTGCATTAGCCCTTCACCTTCATTTTCAGTTTTCTTAACCATAGATTTCAGGAGAAAAGTTGCTTGCAAACTTGCAAAGCACAAAACCAAGCTGGAATCCAAAATGATCCCCCCCAAATTATTTGCACTGAAAGCCAGGCTGGGGCTGCGGGGCAGCACTGACGGCTGTGCCACTTCTCTGTGTTGCAGCGGTGATCGTGGGCGGCGTGGTGGGAGCTCTCTTCGCTGCCTTCCTGGTCATGCTACTCATCTACCGGATGAAGAAGAAGGACGAGGGCAGTTACACGCTGGAGGAGCCCAAGCAAGCCAACGTGACGTACCAGAAACCCGACAAGCAGGAGGAGTTTTACGCGTAGAAGGAGAGCCCGGCGTGCCTCGCGCTCCCTCCCTCCCCACTCCAAACTCTCCCTCCTCCTCTACTTCATCCAGTCTCTCTCTTTCTCTCTCTCTCTCTCTCTCTCTCTTTTTCGGATCAGACTGTGAATTTAAAAAGAAAAACCTGCAACAGCTAAAGGAGAAAACACATCTTTGGCATGATGAAAAGTCAAGTGCCCAGAGCATCGCCGAGTTCAGACCGAGTACCGCTGGCCTTTCTGCAGCGGGAGGGACAGGGCAAGGAGCCAACGCCAAGGAACCCGTGCCTGGGGAGTGCCCTGGCGAGTGCGAGATGGGGCGGTCAGGCTGCTGACGGCGGCTGGAGGTCACTGGGCTTTTCCCACCAACACAACAGACTCTGGGATCCAGACACCTTCTACCAGCCCTGGGGCGCAGGGGGGTTGGTTTGGATTTATCTTCCTTTTTTTTTCCCCTTTGGAAAGGAGGGAGGTTTCTTTCCTTCTCCCTTCTTTTTATTTTTTATTTTCTTTTTGAATGGGGTTGGTTGCTTTGCAGGAATTCCCTTGCTCCCTGCTTCTGTTTGAAGAGAGGACGCGACTCTCAAATATGCTTCGAACCTTGAAAAAAGCACAAGGGGCTGGAATACCTGATGCCCCAGGGTTTGCTCTTGGAGTGGAGAAAAATAAATAAATACAAACATGGCCAGTACGCTGGAAATGATCTCTTAGATCACCTCTTCGGAGAGTTTGTGGAGCAGCAAGAAGCCGCATTGGGGTATCTTGTGCTGCTCCCCTCCTGCCACCACCTCACTTCACTGCATTGCTGTGCACAGCCAGAGACCTTAAATCTATAGAAACTGTGTGTCGCCAGCTGCTGAGGGGTTTGGTTGAGAAGGGACCTTGCTTTTGCTGGGTTTTCACTGTGACCAATAAAACTCAGCTTGCACAGTACGACCAACAGCACTGGTTTTAAAACGGAGCGGAACGTTGCGTGATGGGGAGTTGGCAGGGAGAGGAGTTGGAAATGGAGAAGCTAAATCCTCTCCCCAGTACCTCCAAAGGGGATAACAAAGGTCTACAAGTTGTGAGACGCAGCATAAGAAAAGAAATGCAAAGCAGAGGCAATACTCCATCCCCTTGGGGGTCAGGCAGGGGTCCCTGCCAAGCCACTGGCACCCAGAAGGTGAGGAAGGTGAGGCAGAGCGATGGCTTTCCACCGGTCAGCCCCAGGGCAGGTCAGCTGCTGCTTCTCTTTTCTAAGACGCAGGATTGATGGTTTGCGTTTCTTTTGTTGTTGCTTAACTTCCCGTATAACCCATAGGGCCACGGATTTGCTCCGGGCACCCAGGAACCCGAGCTAAAGACCCTGGAAGCCATCATCACCCAAGTGCAGTGGTTTCCTCTCTGAGGCTACCTAAGGGGCAGAGCAGCAAGGCCTGATCCAGAGCCCAGCTGTGCCTTCTAGAAAGGCTAGGTTTTTCAGAGCAAGCTCTCTGCACAGAAAAGTCAATTAGATATTTCAATGAGTTGGCTTTTAATTAGCTGAAGCGCTATTTGCAATGCAGTCAAGGAGCTTTGTTTTCATGGTGGTTGCGAGCTCGATGGTGTCCCATGGAGACCTTGGCTTTGCTCTTAGAGCAATTTAAACAGGAAAATGGAAGAAAAATTGGTTGCTTTGACTCTCTTGCATTGTGAATTAACCTGCACAGACACAGTGACACTTTGTCCCCTCAGGGTGTTAGTGGATATAGGGATTTAAGACCCTGGTGGAGGCTACAAGACAGCAGCTCTTCTTTATGTTAGGAATTTGAGAGGCCAAATGCGCATATTTTATATATATATATATATATATACCCACGTACATACACAGTTATATATATATATGAAATAAAATCCCTGTAAATTTTCATTGCACTGCATATGGTGGCTGGATGGGACTTTGAGGTTGTGAAGATGTGAGGTTTGGGCTACGCTCCCTTGGGGTGCACAGTGCAGGGTCTGCAACCCAAACCACCAACCTGGTTTTACTTCAGGGTAGGGAGCAGAGCGCCTGCACACAGGCCAGCTCTAAAATCCCCATTTTAGAGATGTCAGCCCAAAAATCGTCCTTGTTTCAGTTCTTTTAGTTTGGAGAATATGGTCCTGTTGGATGTTTTGGATGGTGATGCTGAAAGGCAGATGGGTGTGTGTGTGTGTGCCCATTTCTTGGGTCCATCCTGGCTGCAGAGGATGAGGATGCTGTGAAGGGGGGACCACATGTCTGAAGAAACCTTGTGCCAACCTGGCTCCAAGAGACACTTTCTTTGACCTGCTCGAAGGGGAGAGTTTCAAGTCATGGGTTTGATGGTTTTGGGGTTTTTTTGGTCCTGTTGCGACTACACAAAGGGCCCTAGCTGTTGGGGAGTGGCAGAAATCAAGCCTCTTCATGATTTAATGAGTTGGGCATGGCAAGTATCAAGGCCACCCAAAATCACCATCTTTTAGAAAAACGTGGACTTAATCTTTTGAGCTTGCATTAAAAAAAAAACCTTCCCAGCTTAATCTTTAAATGCTGCTTTTCTTAGCTGCTTCCCTAATCTTCTTCATTCAATTTTTTTCCCATTTAATAGTCTGAAGTTCTATAATACAATTTTTTTATTCATTCAAGCTTAACCTCAGTTTGCTCAGCTGGTGTTAAGTTGTAATCCCGGCACTTAAATCTGTTACAGTTTCAGAGTGAGGAAGGCTGGAAATGGGAGGGAGAGAGAAGGCTGGGCAGCGCTTTCTCTTGCAGTAATTAAAAGTATGAGACAACCACGTGCAAAAATAAGTGAAGGCAATTAAACTGGTAATCAGAATTGACCAAAGTCTTACTTCATTGTACGTCTGCTGCTTCCATGTGTTTGCTGTATTGCTCTCTGCCTGGAGAGGGGATGTGAGCTCAAGGAGAGTGTCTTTTGGGCTTGAAGCCCACCTTTATCTGGTGATAAATCATGATGGAGTCTTCCCTGTCACCTCAGCTCCCCAAGCACACCGGGCTAGTTGTTGGAATTGATGCTTGGAAAAAAAAAAAGCCTTGTCTTGCTGGAGGATGGCTGATCTTGTGCCTCCCTTGTAGGGCAGGGGGTGGTGGGATGGAGCTGAATGTGGGCTGTGTTGTTTTGGGAAAGCCCAGCTCCAAAAAAACCTCAGATACCATCAGTACTCTATTACCAGAGCAATGGGAATGGGTAAAACCCCAGTGAAACCCAGATGCAAGATGATGCCAGGGTCTGTAAGGGGGGGGTGGTGGTGGTGGGGCTGTAGTGTGGCCATCCTCGAAGCTGTGCATGGCACCATGTGAACGTGATGTGTTGCAGCTCTTGGTCCTGTGCCAGGAGGCAGTGCCGAGCCCGTGGCTGTGCCGAGGGTGGCCAGAGGCAGATGGTGGGCAGCGGGGCGCAGCTGCTCCCTCCAGCAGGCGCTCTGCACGGGCGCACGTGTCTCGCCGCTCTCTGGGGCTTTTGAGGGATTCCTGGTGTGAAGACGGATGGGGAAGAGGTGAGAAAGCACGGGGGAGAGGAATAAAAGCATCTTTTCTCAGCTGTTGATTTGGCCACAGAGGAAGTTTTTAGGAAAATTAACTCCAATAGTAGCTTGAGCATCTCCCACATCATCCCCTCCCAAAGCCTGCCAGATTTGGCATCGTCCCCCTCTGCACAAATTCAGCCCCTTCCCCAGCCTGTGCATATCTATGAATGGCTGCAGTCTGCCAGCTGGGGCAGTGCCCAGATGTGCTTGTCCTTCCAGCTGTGCACCCCGAGGACATGGGCGGCCATGTGGGCATAGAGGAGGACTTTTCCACTTGCTTTTCCATTTCTATTCTGCATGCTTGTGTATGCATGTGATACACCAGAGCTGAAGGAAGCCTTTGCCATACCAGTTTTGTAATTTTAGGAGAGCTGCAATTGCAAGGCACGAAAGATGGCGTCAGCTCCTCTCCCAGCTCTGCTGGTTTTCAGTCTCTCCCTCTCTGCGGTGATTTGCAGCAGCCAATGCCTTGGAGGAGAATGATAAAGCAGCCAGTGACTCCTGGGCCACATAAATAAGGAGGAGGCAGGAGAAGGAAGTCAAAGGGAAGGGGGGGAGGGGGGCAGAAAATCTGTGTGTGAGTCCAAACGAGGGGCTGGAAGCAGGAGGATGGGAAGAGCAGGAGATGGAGTTGGACCCAGGTTTTGCAGGGCTGGGAGTGAGTTGCCCCCTTCCTCCAAAAAAATCTCTTTGATTTTGGACCTTTGAAAAATAAGCAGCAGGACCCTGCGCTGGGAGGGATCCCGCTGCAGGGAAGGTGATGGAACTTGGAACTGGGCTGGATGTGTGCCGTGGCATGCTGGTTTGCCTCTAAATTTCCCATTCCCTCCCCATTTTGCCTGGTGGGTGCTGAAGGTCCCTGTACAGGAGCTGCTTTGCTCCACATGAGCCTTGGCTCCTGGTCCCCAGACTCATAATTCAGAACTATCCGACCCCTGCCACGAGTCACCAGCATGGAAGCTTTAACGGGAACAAAACCATTAGCTAAAAACAAGAATGGAGTTTTTAATTATTTTTTTTTCCCCCTCAACCACCCTTTTTATGATTATAAGCGTTTCTGGGCTCGGAGGTTTTCTGTGAGGCTCTGGCAGCTCCTAAAGTGACATTGAGTTTTCAACACTGAAAGGTTTATTAGAATAACTGGCGTCTCGCTGGGCACCTCGCCAGCTGCTCGGCCAGGCTGGAGGCTGCGGCAACAGGGATGGGTGTGGCGTGCGTGTATGTATGTATATATATGTGTATGTAATTAATATATATGTATATATGTATATACGCGTGTGTGCAAAGCACGCACGCGTGCACGGGTTCAATGTAAACTCTGCACCTAATGAGGAGGAGGGGGGTTTATCAGCCAGCATCATGTGCTGGACTCTGCAGCCCTTGGACGCCATTCCTCTGCTGCGGGCTGCAGGATTTGGCCCCGCGCTGCTGGCTCCTTCCTTCTCTCCCACTCTTTGCCCTCTCATAGCAAGGGCCTGATCCTGGCCACCTCGGCGCTGGGTTGGGGTCTGCCAAGGTTGGGGATAAGGAGCCTTTTGCCGACTGCCGCATCCCCGGCCGAAGCTGAAGCGGAGCCTGGGATGCTGGCGAGGCAGCCAAAGCCCCGCCGAGGCTCCGTGTTCGCCCTGGTTTGTCCCACGTACCTTGTGCCTGCAGCTCCGCGGACGTATCCACACCCAGTCTCTATAGAGAAATCTCAGTCTGGCGTGTACAAACTTCTTTGTTTGGGTTTTTTTTTTGTTTGTTGTTGTTGTTTCTTGGGGTTTTTTTACTATTATTTTTATTTTTGGGAAAAAATCACCCTAGGAGATGCCCAGGTGATGCCCAGGTGTTTTTTTTTCACCCCACGTTCCAGACAGCTCATCCACCGCATCTCCAAAGACCTCAAGGGTACCAGTGACTTTACGTGCATAAGCTACCCCTGTTCTGGGTCCCCCTGGTCTAAGTCATGAAAGTACAGCTGACAATCAAACCAGACAGAACTGCTGACTTTAGAAAAATATATACCCATTGCAGTTTGATAGAAATACTTTTTAAAATCACATGCTTATCTCTCACTAACGCTCATCACCATGTCTCCGGGATAAATCGCCACCATTGGTCCTTCTGTAAATAAACATGAAACATTCTTGTATAAATTAAAAAAAAAAAAAGAAAACAAACAAACAAAAAATCCATTGATATATGTCCAAAAAAATATCCCTTTCCAGAAGATTTAAATAATTCAAAGAAAAAGAAAAGCCCAACAAGTGAGCCCCACTTAACTTTTTCTTTGGAGCTGATTTAAATTCCCAATAGGAGAATGAAAAATCTTTAACAATAGAAGAAACTGCAAGTGTTTTACCTTTCAATGAATATGGGAGGGAAAAAATGCATGTAAATATTTTTAATAGGAAACATATCTTAAACAGAAATTTTTTTTGTATGTACATAACTCTTCTAGAGTTTAGTACTTAAATTGCTTCATAGTGTCTGTTTAAAAAACAAAAATAAAATAAAATAAAATGTTTGTTAATTGTTTTTGTTCTTACTCAATGGCCAAAACTTTAAAAATAATAAAGACGACTATAAAAATAATCTTTGCCAATGGATCTAGCACTGTAACGGTACTGTCTATTTTTTTTAATTATTTCTGTGCTGTGCCCATTTATAAAAGGAGAAAAAAAAATAAAGTCATTTAAACATTGTCTGCCCAGGGCCTCGCCTGCTTTCTTGCTGCGGACTGCCTGTCCCCGGGTTTTTGTCATGCTAGCGTGCAATGAAGGTGAAGGGAGAAGATCTCACTTGTTCTCGGGGCTCGATACCATCAGGTGAGGGATGGTGGATAATTAATGGTCTCCATGGCAACTCTGCAGCGATGCTGAGGAGCCAGCAGCAGCGTGGACCACCCCAGTTGCGCCTGTGCTGGACCATGGGGGAGGTTTGGATGCAGGGGTTGCTGCAAGTGATAGAGGTGCGTCTAACGGCATGAAGAGCTGCAGAGCATTTCAGCTGAGCCACCGTGTCCCCACATCCCGTGAGCGTCACCAGCAAGCTGGAGAAGATGCCCAAGGTGTAAGAGCCATCCCCTCCCCAAGCAGGAGGGGGAAGCAGCCTCGGCTGTTGGCCCGGGGTCCCGCTCCCACAGCTCTCTTTCCAAAGTGATTCCTGGAAGCGAACGTGGTGAGAGATTTGGCAGCGATGCTGTTGGCCTCCATAAGGAGATACTTGGATGTATTTAACCAGCTCCTGCGTTGCAGAGGCCAGACCTCCGTGAATGCATCCCGACTTGCAGCAGAAGGCATGGTTTGTATGGCCTCATGCTGTCTTGAGAGTCAGCCACGGCCAAGGGCAAATGCCGTGCCCCAGGAGGTTACCAGCAGTATTTCCCCAGCCCCACGGGCTGGATGTGCTCCATGCTATATGCCAGCAAATCTGCATGCAGCCCCAGTGATGTTGTACTGCTGGCATGAATTTCAGGGAACGTCACTTTGTTTGGGTTTGGGGTACATTTTTTGAAGTGTTGCTGGTTTTTATTACCAGCCTGGACCCTGCTTCCCTTATAAATCTCTGGCTGAAAATTCTCATGCTCCATCACTAAGTCCTTCATCCACTAAAAAATGGTTAAACTGCTGCTCTGTATAACCCAACACTCAGCCTTTAGCAAGGGTCACAGACTGCTACACTGGACAAACCCGGTCCTTCCTTTGATGCCAGGCAGCTCAGAAGTACCTTGCTGGATGGTGGCAGCAGATAGAGCCCCAAATCACCTCCCTTTCAACCCCAACCATTGGCTCTCGGAGCCGGGCAGGTCCCAATCACCCCCAGCCCCTATGTACCCCAGGACTGCTCCCCACAGCAGCTCTCCCTGCCTGCAGAAAGATTTCAGATTTACCAGGGCCACCCATTCAGGTTTTCAAGCTTGTCCCCAGCCCCAGCAATAATGATTTCACTGTGCTGGCGGTCAGGCTACCCGTACACTTGGCAGCGGCCGCAGCCAGCTGCTGTTAGAAGTGAAGTGAATAACTGCTTGCAGTGAGGTGTTGGTATTCAGGCTGAAGGCTTGAAACAGCCTCTAATTATATCCCCATCCCCATTTCTTGTAAATTTTTTTCCCCCAACGGCTGTTATGGGAACATTCCCTTCCCACAGCACCATTGCAGAGCCCCAGGATTTGGTAGGATAACCCCAAATGGTCCAAGTGGGGCGCTTTTTTGCAGCAAAAGGGGCTCCCTGTGACTCACTCATTATAAATCTCTGTGGCATGAGCACAGCGTTCAAAAATGAATCTGTAATTGAGATTTCACCTTGCAAATTAACAGGCCAAAGGCACTAACCCCACCTTGATTCAAAGGGCTTTTAGGTAATTGCATGAGAACAGCCATGACGCACAGCTGAGTGTCCAGTACTGACCACCCCATGGAGACACAGCTGGGAAAGATCTTCAGGTACCAACCCTGAGCTGAGCTGGAAAGAGCATGGAGGGAAACAAGATTGTCACCGCTGTTCTGGGTAAACTCTCCCCAAAGCCTTCAAGAACCAACACTTGGGACAATCCTTGTGCCCATGCTGCGAAAGATGCCCACTTTAGGGGTAAAACTAGGACTCCAGCTTGACTTAAGCTTGGAGAGGGGAGATCCAGGTTGATATGGACTGTCACTGCTCCTAGAAACTGGGATATGAATGAATAACCCTAAAGCAATAACCACCACCTTAGCTGAAATACAGCATTTCCTTCTAGTCAGCTTTAGGAGATGTCTGAAAACACTGGAATTACTTGCATTAGTACTAACGGGCTTCAGATGGAGCAGGAAAATGCGCTGCTCAGCCTCCAAAGGAAAGGATTAAATAGCAGCAAGCCAAAGAGTTAACATTGGGTTTGGCTTTTTAGGCACTTTGATGACATGGGCTCTCACAACTGGCTTTCCAGTCATGAGGAATTGAAAGATCAGGGTGAATTCATCCCAGATAAATGCAGTGAGTGGTTTAGAGAGGATGGATTGGAACAGCTCCCTGTGTCTGTCCATATGCTTAGGGGATGCACCACAGAAAGGCAGCCAAGGTCAAACCTGACACCAAGGTCCACAGGGTGCAAGTCTCAGCCCTGAGGTCTCACTGAGTCTTCACAGAGAAGCACAGATACAGGTGAGAAGCCAAATCAGGAGCTAAGGAATGAACAAACCGTTCATAGATAGACGTTTTCAAACAACCTGGATCCAATAAGCATCTTAGAAATCCAGCTGAGCCATTTGGAAGCATTGGTTCCCATTGGAGACCTGTGAAAAGACTTCCCAAAAGGTGGGAAAAGAAGAACCAGGGTGCTTTGAACTTCCTAGTTTACTTAAAGCTAGAAAAATATTGGATGAAATAGTCACATTGTTTGTAAGCACCCTGAAGATGACAAGGATATTAGTTTTGATGGACTTGTCAAGAACTGATGTGTCAAATCAATCCACTGTCCTTTTGTGACCAGGAACTTTGCTCTATGTACAGACAAGGACCTGTCTGTGTCAAACATGGTCAGGGCAGTGAGGTTTTGCTGCTGTCTCACAGGGGATCCTCATCTATATGCAGTTTATCATAGGATGGGTGAAAAACCTGTTTGTAAGGTACCTGGGGAGTGGTTACCAGCAGTTCACTGTCAAAATGGACAGATGGATTGAGTAGGCATCCAGACAGGTCTCTCCTGGGGGCAGGTTTATTCAATATTTTCATTAACAGTTGAATGATGGCATAACACTGATGATTATTAAATTTGCAGACAATACCTCGCTGGAGGGGACAGCAAGTACATCAGAGGACAGGGCTGGAATTCCAAGTGATCTTAATAAATTGGAAAGGTATCATAAAAAAAAAAAATCACCTCCATGATCAGTGGAGAGGTCAGTACCACCAGAGGACAGATCATTCACCATGGTCTATCCAAGTATCCAATACAGAAACCTCGAGAAAGCAATTTGTCCTGCCTGTTTCTTTGCTGAACATAGCAGGGGTCAAGAGACTTCCTTCAAAGCAATTTAATGCATTCTAAAATTTGTTGGGAGATAACATTTATTGAGATGCAAATCAAGGTACTGTGCATCTCTGTGATACAGAGCCAGCAAAATCACAGCAGACCACCAGTGCAGCTCCATGTGTTGTGTCCATGCCTGCACTTCATCCCAGGCCAGGTCAGCACCTGCAGATGAGTGCTGTCTTCTGTGAGTCACCAGCCCAGAGGTGGCCCAGCTGTCCTTGCCCACGACCCCAGGGTATGTCTGCTGCAAGGATGTGGCTGCTATCCAGCTCAGGGACAGCCCATTTGGCGTCCACCACCCAAAGCCACCCCACTGGTGGCTCTTGCTTTCTGATGTGCCTCAAGCCTAGAAATAGGTTCAGGGCTCCTGAGCGTCCCTCACCAGGGCATCAGTCCACCAGGCCATCTTGCTTTCTTGCACGGATATAGCCAAGGCAACAGCGGTACAGAGGGAGCATTTTTAACAGCCATGAAAGACGCATTAGCGTATCTGAAACACAGCACACCTGCATGAACTATCCTGCTGCTTCAGGTGGATTTGGCTTTTTGTTGCCCATGTCTGCTATGGAGATGTGCTTCTCTAAGGCAGCATTTCAAAGGCATGATGGAGTCAGGTGCCAGGGACATTGGCACCACAGGATGCCATGTCTGAATGTCCTGGCAGTCCCCAGAGCCTGAGCAGGCCCCCCAGGGTGCCCAAATACTATAGGATATTTGGGTGCAATAGAAGGGCGTTGACAGGGGCTTGCATGCTGGATGGTGACATCCTACATGAGCCATTGGGGCAAGCTGGAAGGGAAGCAGGGCAGGGAGGGATAGGTACCACTGCCTGGGATTTACCAAGACCATAAATCCACCTAAACATTCAGGTATTGAAGAACGAGGTCAGCCTCAAATGCCTTTATGGCTTTACCCCCACTCCCAGACTTCACATCGTACCACCCCAGCACCAGCTGCATTTCAGCAGTGGTAGAGCCACCCCCCGTTAGATCCTCAGAGGGTTACAAATCCTTTCTGAGCTTTTCTGCGTACTCCAAATAAACAGTATTTACCAACTGTTCTGACTAACGCTGACTTAGTGCTCCCAAGGCAGCTTTGCTGAGGGCGGTGATGGGCTGTCCTGCCTCATTCCAGAGAGCAGGCAGTTGCTGCTCTGCTCCAACCTCGGTACACGGACATCGTGGGTCATCTCCTGCCTCCCTTTCCCCCAGCTCCCTGACAGACCTCATCCTGTATGCACAAAGTCCTATTTCAGAGTGTTCTGCATTGTTGTAAATAAGTAATCCCCACAGTCTCACCCCCATCTTTTCCCATTTCTTCTGGGGTCCCTCCCACCCAGCTCATCTCTGGGGCTCAACAAATCCCCCTCACCCAAGTGTCCTGCCTGTGTTCCCCCCACCTTTTGTAGTTCCTGGACTCTTTCCCCTGCTTTCCAAGGACAGGAAGTCCTTTAAAAAAAAAAAAATCCCAGCAGAGAACAGCCGGATAAAACTCCTTGTCCTGGTCTGCAAGACAGCACTGCCTGATGGGAACGATGGATATCTGGGCACGGCGGACGCCAATGGCTCCAGAATGCTGCCTTGGAGTATTTTTGGTCTATTGTACAGGATTCAAAGCAAAGAGCAGCCTATTCCTGCTCTGCATGACAACATTTCCTGAGCATCAGCAGATATTAATAGTCAGTTAATACAGCAGTCAAACATTTCCCATTATTTACCTGCTTCAAGACAATTGGCATCTGCGCCGATAAACATACCGTTGGGATTTGCACATGTCCCTCACCTACTCCCTGTCCTGCTCAGAAGTATTTCCTCCCCTCTGCAAACGAGGCACTGTTTTTCCTGAGGCTGCATCCATCCCCGTGATGGGTGGACAGGACAGTTCACCCTGTGTCCTATAACTGAGAGGACAGAGAATTTCCTGGTGGAATATTTCCCCCTATAGAAAGGTTCAGAAAAAACAGCATTTGTCCAGGACTGCTGGAGCCTGGACATTTGGTGCCTGGATTTGCATTCCATGTGAAATTCCACTGGTTGACAATCTGTGTTCAATCTAATGAGGAACAAAGCCAATTAAAAATAATAGGGACCCTGTGCTACTGCCTGTAACAGAACAATAATAATAAAGGCTAAATCAATTTAAGTGTTCCATTTAGATAAAATCCAAACATTCTAATCTGATTCTGCCTTTCTCATTATTTTTTGTAATCCTCTTTCATCAACACTAAATCATTGGAAATGGAGAATTGGAACAGCTGGTTCTGATAAAACTCAGACCAGATTTCATACCTGTCAATGACTTCCAGAGGAAAACATGAGCAGCCCCACTCCTCCCACCATGGATGGGGTTTTCTGACATGGCTATGGGATTTCTCTCTAGACTTAGCCCATTGAGTTGCAGGAAGCCTCTTCATCTTCCACAACTTGAATTTTGGGGAAAGGATTATGTCAGAGGTAGAAGTCATTGTCATCCTCCTCTTATAGCATAGGTTGGGGAGGCCTCCTACAGGTCTGGTCTAAGTAAACTTACCTGGCAAGAGGAAATGCTGGGCAATTCTGCTTGCCTTTTACTACAGAAATCATTAGCATTCTGTTTAAAAAGCAAAGCTGCAGAAGCTTGGAAATACTTGAAAAAACCATTAGTTGGGTCCCACAACTACCACACACCATCCAGCTGGATCACATCTCCTAACACAACCTTCTTCCTCTAAATATCAGGGCAGGAGCGCATTCAACAAATGTGAGAAGTGGTCTCTATATGCAAATCATCCATACAGCTGCAAATCATTGCATTAAAGAGTTTGCAGGATATTTGCCACATAGGGTAGGAAGTTTCTTGCAAGCAATGTTGTTGTGGCTTTACCTTTCATGAGGTGGGTAAATTGGAGATCCGCTCCCTTCCCTGCAAAGCTGGGGTGGTGATGGCTGCTTGAAGACCCTCTGGGTGGCATCGCCTGGGAACAGGCAGGGGACAGATGTGTCCCTACCATCTCACTGCCAGCAAAAGGGGCAACCTGAGGGCCAGGAACAGCAGGAGGGGGTATCCTCCCCACCACCTTGTCTGGAACAGTCTACAACAGAGGAGAAGCTCCAGAGGGAGGCTGTTCTGATTTGAACTTACTGAGGCTATGTGAAACGTGTTTTTTCTTTATTCCCTCACCTGTGTCTTCTACAAACATCTCTGGCTCCGTTGTCTATTTTTGGATGCTGGGAATTAACACTTTTATTTGCATTTTGGCCTGAGTTAAAAGTGATTTCAAGGTAATTGGATAACAACAATGCTTTCATCAGCCAAGGCTGTGGCAAGTCTCCACACCTGGGTCACAGGAGAGGCTATAACAAGTGCCCTGGCACCCAGGGGTGCTCTGTAGACAACTGCAGGACAACAGCATCCCTGAGGAGCTGCTGTGGGTGGGGGAGAGGAGGGACTGGGGGAAGATAGGGAATTTTCTGGCAAGATCCTAAAATCATAGTCAGGAGGCTATCTGAGTTTTAGGCTTTTTGGCTGAACTGCTTCTTTAGCTTCCTCTTAGCCACATACTAGGGAAACTGAGGCACAGGCAGTGATTTCTCTCTTATCTCTCTAATCTGATAGTTTTTCTCATAGCATCAGCTAGGGATGCAGCTGGGGATGGAAATGATTCCTTCTGCTGCCCTCTAAACTGGAGCTGAAAGTTTCTTCCTGGCTGTGAACAATTAGGAGTTAATTCCTGATCAGAAACATTAGGTCTTGTGCTCAGTCTAGGGCTCAGGTTTCAGTCTGAATCCATATTATTATACCCCAGGGCATTTCCCTTTGTAATAGCCCAACACTCTTTGAATCCAAAATGACTCAAGGTAATGAGTTCAACAGCTAAAATCTGTGAAAAAACTGTAAAAGCGAGCTGGTTTTTAGGTACTTCTTGCCTGTGTGTTTTGCTTGAAGAGCAGTGCCCTGGGAAGGCTCGTCTCTGAAACTTGATGTTATAAGGTCTCCATGGGTTTATATCGTAGAATGGTTTGGGTTGGAAGGGACCTTAAAGATCATCTAGTTCCACCCCCACTGCCATGGGAAGGGACACCTTGCACCAGACCAGGTTGCTCAAAGCCCCATCCAACCTGACCTTGAACACTTTCAGGGATGGGGCATCCACAGCTTCTCTGGGCAACTTGTTCCAGTGCCTCACCACCCTCAGAGTGAAGAATTTCTTCCTTATATCTCATCTAAATCTCCCCTCTTTCTGTTTAAAGCCGTTACCCCTTGCCCTATCACTACATGCCCTTGCAAAAAAGTCCCTCTCCAGCTTTCTTGTAGGCCCCCTTCAGGTACTGGAAGGCTGCTATAAGTTCTCCCCAGAGCCTTCTCTTGTCCAGGGTGAGCAACCCCAACTCTCTCAGCCTGTTCTCATAGGAGAGATGCTCCATCCCTCTGATCATCTTCGTGGCCCTCCTCTGGACTTGCTCCAACAGGTCCATGCTCTTATGTTGGGGGCCCCAGAGCTGGACGCAGTGCTCCAGGTGGCGTCTCAGGAGAGCAGAGCAGAGGGGCAGACTCACCTCCCTCGACCTGCTGGCCACGCTTCTTTTGATGCAGCCCAGGATACGGTTGGCTTTCTGGGCTGCAAGCGTACATTGACGGCTCATGTTGAGCTTCTCATCAACTGACACCCCCAAGTCCTTCTCCTCAGGGATGCTCTCAATCCATTCTCTGTTCAGCTTATATTTGTGCTTGGGATTGCCCCATGTGCAGGACCTTGCACTTGGCCTTGTTGAACTCAGAAGCTGGACGATGCTTTAGGTAGAGAGAGCACCGCACATCAATGTGGACAGGCACACAAAACCCTGATCTGTCTGGCATGGGATAAGTACAGCATGCACTCTCTGTCCTCCTGCTCCACCAAGAAGATTTTGGACCACAACCTTCCCGTCTTGCCTGGCTTTCTGCTTCTGCTCTGGAAAAACACTACTCACATCTTTAAACTGTTCTCTACGCTACTACCACCTCTCCTATAAGATAGTATAGACTGTGTACACTGCTTCGGCAGGCAATTTAATACATATGGAAATCCTGGGCTGTTGCTTTTTCTGGAGGCATCTGAAGAGCCTCTCTGCCTCCTCCCCATTCCTCCGTTCATGCTCACCTCAGGGCATGGCGTGGAGCAGGGCTATAACAATATCATCTCTCCTCGTGGCAGGCTCTTGCCATCTGCAGCTGCAGTCCCACCAGCTGGAGCCGAGCCTGGTGCCGAGCAGAATGTCAGCAGTTAATAATTACAATAAATTAATAATAGCCTAATTAATATTTTTTCATTATTTCTGCCTCCTCAAGATATCCCGGAGGCACTGAATAATCCGCTGAAACGTTTTGTACTATGAGTTTAAATAAGCACAAATGTTTGTGAAGCCGAGTGAATGGCAGCTCCCCTCCGAGCCCTGGCACCGAGGAGCTGCAGCCTGGGGTGGGGACATGAGGAAGACTGCTATAGCCTGGACCCCCCTTGCAACAGAGGGACTCTGCCTTGTGAAGTGGAAAACTCATCTCTTGATGCATACATCTGCACTAATAGCCAAGGCAGCAAGCTAAAAATTACCAGTTGAATTGATTTTGATGGGGGAAGGAGGGGAAATCTTTTCTTTCCAGGCTGTTGTGTTTTGTGTGCCTTTTTATTTGTAACCCATGGTACAACACACCTGGTCAAGGATGGGTTGTTCCTTCTAAAAGCCACCTGAGAGGCTATGTCAGCCCAAGCCCTGTCTCTGGTCAGGGAAGAGACCAGCTCCTCTGAAGGGCAATTCAGCTATCCTTCGGTGGTTGTTTGCATCTCTTCCAGCCCTGAGTCTCGAGAGTAGCTTGGGCCAAACACCTGGGCAGATGCAAGAGACATAAG
This sequence comes from Nipponia nippon, assembly GCF_047370975.1. Lineage (NCBI taxonomy): Eukaryota > Metazoa > Chordata > Aves > Pelecaniformes > Threskiornithidae > Nipponia > Nipponia nippon. Next base: position 2,194,751 of record NW_028262340.1, read on the forward strand.
CCAATATCTGCTCTCTGTGTGCAGTTTGCATCTCTGCAAAGACAACATGAAACTAGAAGAGGAGCCAAGAAATGTTCTCAGGATGTTCGGGGAGCCCCAAGCATTTTTTTCTGAGAGACCACAATACCCAGTGTTTAACCCTGTAAACAGAGGCTGAGCAGGAGCTTCTGTTTCTAATAACATCCAAAGGATTAGTGCTAGGGAGGGAGAAGAGCTACTTAAGCTTGAAGGCAATAATTAAGAAATAAGTTGGTATAAACTAGCATAAATAAATTTAAACTAGAAATTAGAAGCTTCCTAAAAATCCAAGCAGTGGGGGCTGGAGAAGCATCTGACAGGGACCTGGGAGGCAAGAACCAGAGTCAGGTCAAGGGGGAAGACCATGATCGTTTTGGGATGCTATGGCCTCTGTCCTCTGCAGGTGAGCACTGTGGGGTGAGAAATTATAAAAGATGTGAGATGCTTTCCCTGCCCTGGAATGGGACTAAACATCTCCATATTGGGTCTTCATGTGACTTCTGCAGAGCTGGAGAAAAACAATCCCACCCGGGTCAACAGGAAGATTTTGCTTTAGTAATTCTGAAATACCCCAAATTAAAACAATGCCTGTGAAGGAAAGTGGTGTGGCAACTGGCTTTCATTTCAAAATGGTTTGTCATTTTAAAATGGGAAACCTGTCTTGTGTCATCTTTGAAAATGGCAAACTGCACCATTTCAACTATTTTTAAGAAATTGCTCTAAAATATTCACTGTAAGAAGGGTAGTGAAGTAGATCTTTCACTTAAAAAGTGTTGGTTTTGTTGAATATTAATTGTATGATGAAAATGAAGTCTGATTTTTGATGTCTGTGGTGAAGAAGACAAGACATCATGAGTTTAAATTACAGCAAGAGGGAATAATAACGTCCTACAGGTAGGGATAGCAGAGCAGGGGCTGGATTACCCAGGACGGTTCTGGGATCTCCACCATTTAGCCTTTTGAGGACTTTTAATGATTCTTGCGGTTTGAGTTTCCATATTTCTACACCATGTCTGTAGGAAAGCTGCTGTCGCACACCTCTGACAAAGCTGTGTCCTGTCCTGAAATGAAGGGGGAAATGGACATTGCAAGGAAATATCTGCTCCCCAGCCACCTCTGAAAAGCCTCATATTTCACCTTGTTTTGCTAATTCTGGGCAAGGTGAAGGGCAGGGAGCTGAGGGGTCCGTGGGAGCCCTCACCTTCGCAGCCAAGGAACGTTGCTCCCAATAAATCAACTCCTGCAGCAGATGGTGAGGGCAATGGATGGATAGGCAAAAGGCCATTTGATTTTTACAATTTAATGCATTAAAAATAAAACCAGAGGTTACATTTACACCACCCTGCCCCTTTAAAAGCAGTGGATGTTTCCTTGTCCCCATCAGCCTGCTAGAAGACAAAAGCAGGTGGTGCTGCAAAAAGGGAAAGGAAAGCTTTTAGCATCCTTCAGGGTGTCTCACCAGGCACTCAGCAGTGACAATTACCGAGCAGGTAATGAAGACAGAGCAGAAACACTGATTTGCTGCTTGTGGAGAACAAAAGAAATTGCCATTGTTCTATCTCCATAGATCAGGGCAAACAAACAGCTGCTTTAATAATGAAATCTGCCTTGATGTGCCCAAGATAGGATGTCTCCTGCTGGGAGGAGCTGGTCAGCTGATAACAGGCAGTGTTTCTTTATCACCAGCCCCAAATGGCAAAGATTATCTCCCATGGTAAATGTACTAGAGGATGCCAGATCAAATACTTTTTACAAAGAGATTTAGGGGGGAAAGAAAAATGTTTAATGCTTCCCCTTCCTTATCACCATAGTTTGCACATCTCAGAGCCCCTTGACTGTGCTGGGACATGACTATCTCTGTCCTGGGGGAGCTAGAGGAGAGGACAGAGCAGAAATGCAACTGCAGAGGTGTCCAGGAAGGGAAGGGGAATACACAGCAGATTTGAGGTTTTGCCAGGGGTTCACATTATAATATCTGAGTAATTCTTATTTGCTAAAATGGAAATCATCCCACTGTGTCTTGGTATCCAGGAAGTAATGTTATCCCATATTTATAGCACTGAGGCCTGGAGATGGACACTGTGGGGTCAGGGCAGAGCTGGCAGATGGACTTGCCAAGCTGCAGTGTCATGCTATGGTGCAAGACCTGCCAGGCCTGGAAGAGCAGGGCCTGGGGTCTTTCCCCAAGCTCCTTTCCAGGCGGGTTAGGAACATGGACAAGAGGAAAATCGTAACACCAATTTACACATTGGTTTTCAGTGAGCGGACAGTGGGATTCATCGTCAGGTGCCCATCAAGGCTTTACATCTCTCCTCTGCAGCCTGTGAGAACAGGAGGAAATAATCCCCCAAAGCTGCAGTTGTTTCAAGAAAAAAGGGAAAACTCTTGATTCCTGCTACATTTGAGGGAGCTTTTAAGGAGCAGCAAAAGCAAAGCCTGGGGGCTTGTGCCTGGCTTGGGTAGGAGTTTGCTGCTCAAGGCCACTTTGGACATCTCTAGAAGCCTGCAGACTTTTTTTCCTTACTGGAGCCCCAGATCTTTCACTTGGAGAAGAATGGGAATGAAAATGCAACTGAAAGATTAATTGTGGCTGGCAGAGGGGAGTGCTGGGGAGGTGAGCCGCTGAGGTTTCAGGCTGGCCAGAGAGGAGGGTAATTTAGTGGGAGGTGATGCGTGTAAGTTTCTGGCTGGCAGAGAAGAGGGTAATTTAGTGGGAGTTGATCTCTTGAGGTTTTTGCTGTGTAGAGAAGAGAATAACTTGCAGAAGGAGACTCATGGGCGGGTTCTCTTTAGTTTCAGGTTTCATAGTAAGTTTCTTTTTTAACTTTAGGACCATCTTCCCCAGATGACTCTTCTATTTGCTGTTTCAGATGCCTGATTAAAGAGCAGCTCTTTGAGGATGCTGAATGGCTCAGGGGCATGGGAAGGGGGAACAGAGACTTCCTCCAACCCACGGTGCCGGTGACCCCCTGGGTGGTGTGTCAGAAAGAGCTGCCAGCTCACGGTCCTTCTTCCTGGGGCTCCACTGGCGTTTCGTAAAAACCCACCAGTGTAACTGGTCTCAGCAAAGAGGTCAGGCTGGAGCATTTGATCACCATAGCCTCATCTTCTTATGGAAAAGGTCATCTCTGGGTACCTCTCCAGGTCTGATGCTTCATTCTGCTCCACTGGAGCGAGAATTTCAGCTTCGCCAGGCGGCTCAGAGCATTTTAGCTGTGTTTTCCAACAGCAGGAGCGCAGATAAAGACCTCCATTTTCCTAAAGATCTCGTGGATCAATCCTTTGGTCAAACCAGAGCAAGGAAGATTTCCTTGTGGCTGGGATTTTTGTAGCCTTTTCCTCCTGTGTGAATAGTCAGGAGTCTAACAAAGGCTAAATCTATATGGCAGCTTTTCCCTCAGGATTTTCTTATGACCTATTTCCACAAAACTGGTAGAGAAATTATTTCCTTAAGACTTCTTACCCTATGTCAAATGGCACTGAAGTCAGCCAGCAGGTTTGCAAGTTACTCAGGACAGACAGATGCAATAGTAGCTGCTAGTGTGATCGTGCACCCTGTTTCCAGCAGGGAGAAGATTCAATGGGTGCTCTGGTCTTTCAGCTCTCATGTCGCAGACTCAGTTCAACACATGCATGGACAATGCTTTTGGCAGAGACCAATTCCAGTAGCCTCAGGTTCAACTCATGTGTAATTCATCTTCCTGCTTGAAAGACACTCAAAGCAAACCTTCATTTCCCTCCTCCCAGACGACATGGCTGAGATACCTCCAAGCCTAGTCTCCAAAACCAGCTTTAGATGGGGTCAGATGTCTGGGCTGTAGGGCCTGGAGCCAGCAAAGTCAGGGAAGGGACTCCAAGAACCATGTAGTCATGAAATGCATCACAATCTCACAGGCTCACTAGGGCTAAGACCACCTCAAGCTTTGGCTGTTTAAATGTTAGATGTCTGTTTTATGAAGTCCCCTTTGCCGAGAAGAGAGAGAGGCATTTCAGGAGGGTGTCTGAGATGGGGGGGCTCAGCAGTCCTCTGGCATTGCTTGCCTCTTGGGGAAAACCCTTCCATTTTAGACAGCCACAGTTATTCATACAGTGCCTAACAAAAGACGGCCCTAATCCCTCGAGAGGTTTCAAGATGCTCCTGTCATATGGCTAATATTTAGATTAAATCCCTCTTTTGCTAAGTAACAATATCATTCAAACTTTATTTCAGAACACCCCACCAGAGCCTGATTTTGTAACAATTTTTCCTGCTTTAGCAGAGAGCTCCTGTCTATTTATATACATCTCCTCCACACCTAATAACCACAAGAATAACTAATAGGAAGTGCTTGAAGCATGTCTTAATTAGTCTGACATTAGCAAGCTCCAATGTCTTTAGTTAATTGATAGATTTTAGCACGACTGAATCTCAGAAATTGAGTGAGGGTTTCATCTACCTTCATCAGAGGCTGAACAAACTGTGTTCATATATCTCTCGGGGCAAGGATATTTGACACAACAGCAGTTGATTGAATGGAGAGGAACCACCTCTAAGAGCAGCTGAAGGAGCACCCAGAACTGCCTCCCATCTAGTCTGCATTAGGTGTGACTAAATGCAAAAGATATTATTCATGCTTAGCTAACAGCTAGAGGAGCCAGCATTTGCCCTACAGCAGTCGTACTCTCCAGAGACAAAGTATATAACAGAGGGAGGGACTGATTTATCAGCATCACCCAGCTCCGGGTCCTTCCCTGCACCCCATTTTCAAGGCCACAGGCCAAGGTGGACCAACACATCATATAGGGAGAGCCCATGGGAGCAGGGATGGTGTTTGCTGGTGCCAATGAGGATGGAAAGGGAATTGTGTGCTTCTGATCAGCTACTGTGCTGATACCTCTCTGGGCTCCTGGTCATCCCTGTTTGTCAGAAACCAGTCCGACAGCTATATGAACCCTCATGGGTCTTGGTTTGGGTCTGCCCACTACTATTAGTAATTTCATCTAATGGTTGGACTTCCCTGTCTTTCTTGCTCCCTACACGCACTGAAGTGCTCAGTGGAGATGAACTCACGGTGCTCCAGAGCTCCCAGGGCTTGACCAAGTCATTCTTGGGGGTGATGTGTGTGGCAGGACAACATGTCGAGTCTACCAAAGGCAGGAAGGGAGAGACCTGCTCTCACAGGCACGTCCTAGCAGAGCAACTCGTACTTAGGTCAGTCATCTGCACTGCTCATATCTGCTCATATCTGCCGGGAGTGGTTTCTGCAGGCAGCCAGCACCACCAGGCAATGTGGAATTTTCATCTATTTTCATGGAAGCAGTAGGTTGATGTAAAGCGAGTGGCGCCAAATGTCTTCCAAGAGTTGACCCTACAGATATAGTAGGGGTCCCAGTTCTGCAGACCATTTTTTTAGCCTGTAAAGGAGCCTCATCCAACACTTGTGAGAAAGCATTTTCTTGGCAGGCATAATCCAGTGACCTTCCCGTCCTTCCTCCAGCTCCAAGGAGCAGGCAGCAGAGAGAGACCCTATTGGAGGCAAACCTCAAAGCTTTGCAGTGTGTTTGCAAAGCAACTGCTGTGCTGCTGAACTCATTTCACTGAATAAAAGGCCCGCAAGGAACATCTCAGGCCTATTTGCTTTGGATTTATAATGACATATCAGCAAGTTAACCTGGCTTTTGAAAAAATTTCCCCCATGTTGGAGTCGTCGGAGTAGGGGAAGGGGAGACGATGAAAACATTTAAAGGAAGCCCTGTGGGGATGACTCCAGATTTAAGCCCTCATAAAATGCAACTGGTTTTCCAAAACATGCAGAGCCAGATTATTGTGACAGCAAATAGGTGAGGGGGAATCGGCCAACTGGAATTTTCTTAATGGCCACTAGAAAAGCAACTGCTGTGTAAATGTTATAAAAAACATTAACAAGCTGGACGCTGCTGTTTTGACAAGCTGCATGTGTAGAAGTGAGAAGAAATCCTTGCAGTACCTTGTTTGCAGCATCCAAGTTTCTCAGAAGGTGTTTTATGACTTAATCCCCATCACATCGTGCTGACACTGGGATGTGCGCCTATCCTGTGTGCTGGGGGTCCCCATTAGGGACTTCTACCGCCATTCCTTGCTGCATGCTCCATCAAAGCTCATTTGTGCAGTCTAACATCAAAGATATCATTTCCATGATGTCACAGTACTTACTTGATTTAAGAATGAATAGAAAACATGTTTCTTGCCCTAATTTGAGATATCAGATTATTAGAGCAACTTCAGAGTCAAGGAGAGAAATGTATTCACTCGTTAAAACAAGTTTCCCCACAAGTAGTTGGGGTTGGGATACTTGATTTCCTTTTCTTTTCACTTGCTCCTGTGCCTAAAGAAATGCAATTTCTGACCACAACTTCTCCTGAGGTTGGGTACAGTCCTAACAGCACTCTCCAGCATGGGCTTGCTGATGCTTGACACCTCAGATAAATTAATCCTGCAGCCATCCAGTGAGACATTAACAGGATCTCCTCTGTAACACATTTGAAACTTTTCCCACTTTATTACATTTGCTGGAAATTAATTGGCAGGTTCAAAAGCTACTGGGAGGAATGGAAAGTCAATTAGATTTTCCTAACTGAATGGGCCAAAAAATAGGAAACTCTGCTGAACCCTCCCCATCAACACTGAATTATTTCTAACCAAGCCTGTAGTCAGCTGAGGAGGGAAATCTAATAGAAACATCACTCCGGCATACATCAGGGACCACAGTGTTTGCTCGTGCCTGTGGCAGCTGGGGAGCAGAGCTAATAGGAGAAGCTGCTTGGTGGAGAGTCCTGCAGGTGGACATCCATACAGAGTCTGTTGGGGTTTGGAAGACCTCCATGACAGCCCTCCTGTGTGATCAGTCCCCACAGAGGGATTTAGAGTGTCCCATCCTCTCTCTGTTGCTGCCAAACCTGGTCTTTTAGCTAAGATTTTCATCCACAATATCCCCTAGATCTTCAGTTTCTGCTGGTGAACATGTGGCTTATCACAGACCTTTCTCTGGCAGAGCACCTCAAACCATGGCCATGGGCTTTCAACAGTCCAACGCACTGCAAAGTGCAGGTGTATCACGATGCTTCCCAGGGGCTGTGAAGGAAAGCCTCAATCAGGCATGGCAATACTGTGCACTAACCACCTTTCACTCAGGTCCCCAGTGTGTCCCCAGTGTGTCCCCAGTGCATCCCCAGCATGGCCTGGAGCTGATCTCGTAGCATGGAGTCAGACCCCCATTCCCTGCATGGAAATAGGTTTCCATCCTGTTCATGGGTGCCGATTCCTCTGCTTTGCCCTATACAATTGGACCTACAGCAGAAAGATGGTTGTCCCTTGGGGCTCAGATACTCTGCATGATCCCAGATCACAGCCTTCTCCAGATGCTGGCTGCAACTGGAGCTGGAAGTTTCCCACCAGCATCTGGAGGAGGGCAGGCAGGGGTGCACGTTTAGCTCTGTCCCCCACTCCCCCCAAAGTGGCTGCATCCCCTGACTGATCCTCCAGCCTTCCCCCTGGTTTCACATGAGTGACACGGCTACGACAAGAAGAAAAAAAAGTCATATTTCTAACAGCTCTGCCGGCACCCTTTGGGCTTTCACGAGAGGGGCTTTGATCGACACGGTGCACCAGCGGGCTCCGTGCCAGGCTGATGAGAACCGAAGAGATTGTAATGAGATTCCTTTTGTAATTCTTGTCAAGGCACAAAACCAGCGAGCCTTGGTAAATCAGCGAAGCCTTTCGTGTTTCCTGTCTTGATGGAAACATCAGTAGAGAGACACTTGGTGCTAAATTGTCTGCTCGTTGGCAGGTAACCAGTCCTGAGAGCAAGAGGAGGGTAGAGGGAAATAAGGCAGGGTAGCATGGGGTGAGACTCTTCCTCCAGCCTTGAGGGCCAGATCCAGCCATGCGGTGGTCTGAAGGGGCACATCCTTGGAGAAGGAAAGTGCCCTGCAGGTAAACTCGTACCTGTCAGGCTCTTTGAGCTGACAGCACCAGAAAGAGGGACCCAGCAGCTCAACCCAGGGAGGGATGCAGGGAAAGAGCAATGCCCTTTGCATTGGTGATCACAAGGCAGTTCTCCACCTTCTTTTCATGTCCTGGGGCATCACAGTCACAGCAAAAAGCAGAGGTCTCTAACATCAGCATCATGTTTTCTTAGTGTTTAGGAATTACTACATATATATATATATAAAAGGCAGGGAAGAAAGGCGAGGACTAGGATTTAAGGAGGAGTCAGGTCCTCAGGACCCTAAAAGTGGTTCATGCAGTGGCTGCCTTGCCCCAAGAGCATTGCGGATCTGTATCTTCAGCCTAGCTCTGCTACTAGTCCCATGACAGCAGGATGGGGCCTCCAGCCACTGCTTGATGAATAGCACCTCTGGGGCCCAAACCAACACGGTCAAGTGCCATGGGGCTGTCGTCACAGCCGATGTGATGGTTCAGATACTGCTGGGCTTTCTCAGAGCTGTGAACTCAACTCCCTTCAGTCCTCTCACCTACCCCAGTCTTGTTTGTTGAATTATTTAGGTCTCTTTGCTAAGATTTAAAACATCTCCTCGTTAGCCTGGTGAAAAATGTACCTAGTTAGCAACATCTATCCTGCCTGGATCTATTTCAGGTATGTCTAGCGGTGATGGATGCGGAGACCGGGAAGGCTTTCCTCCTCCTTTTCTCCAGCCTCAGCCTTGCATGTTCCCTGCTAGAGGATGCTGTTCCAGAGACTTTATTTATTTACCTTTGAGAGGCTATGCATCTTCTCCTGCTGAGATCCCGCCAGGTTTATGAGCCATCCAGCCCCTCTGAGCTTGGCTGCCTGGATCAGCATCCTGGATGCTGATGTCTGTTGGAATGGAAGGAGATGAGGTGGGTGGACATGTTGGGAGGGCAGCGGCAAAGTTCCCGTGGCCTGAGCTGACACTGCCGAGCCAAGAGGACTCGATTCACCGGGCACTTGATAGCTAAGCTCCCTCCGCACCAGTTCCTGCAATTTGTATAATCTGGGGGTAATTAGCTGTTTTTCTGTCTTGCGACTGCATAGTGTCTGCTTGTTCTCAGCTCTGATCTACCATTTGACAGTTCCCAGCTTGGTGGAAAATGTTGCAATTAAATGCTCTTTCAGGTCAAACTGTATTTCAGGGTGGAAAACAGTGACTAGCTCTAACTGGAGCGTTAAAGGCTGCTGGGTGGCTGTGTATACCCTCACAGCACTGTGCTGGGAAGTAACGTTTGGCACTCGAGGAGTGACCAAGTCCTTCTGGCATCCCTACGAGGAAGCAGCAAACCCAGGTTTCTGTGTGGGTTAAGTCTAGCAGACAGATGATGCCTTTTTGGATGTGGTGGCATGAATTCTGGAAGGGGGATTCAAGCAGTTTGAAAATCTGCATCTTTCCAGGCTCCTACCCCTGCCATTGCACCACGACTGTTCCTAAATGCACTGTATTTCATCCTGATGCCTAGAGGGCTTCTTGGGCTTCTTCTCCCTGTTGCCCTAAGCCTTTACTTTCTCCACCTTACACGGAAGTATAAGTCTGTGATAAGTGTTTACAGAAGAGAGGTGACACCTCAGACAGCCACACCATGTCCTGATGGGAGGAAGGAGTCAGTTAATGTTTGGGGGACACAGGGAGAAGGTCTTTACTCTTCCATATTGGGACTGCATTTTCTACCTGCACCCAGAAAGCTGTTGAAGACTTTGGGAATGTTATGCTGGAGAAATGCCTGTGTCTGTGGGACTTCTTGCTTTAAAGCTCTGTTTCACTGCATTTTGCTTCCATAGACTAAGCTACTGCAGCAAACAGCCGCCCTTACAGCTCTTACCCACCATTCCCTACCTCCTCCCTCTCTTGCAGGAAAGCAGAGCAAAGCTTTGTATAAACTGCTGCTCTCCAGATCCCTTTGAACGTTGTCAGAGCCCCCTTGTTCTGTGTGAGCAAAGCGGGTTTCAATATACATGAGACTAACCAGGCACTAAAAAAAAAAAAATCCCAAACCACAAACATCTGGGTGAGTTCTTGAAAAAAGGAATCTCTTCCTTTAAATTTTTTTTTAAAACAAAATTACCACCAGCAACACAACAACAAAAAGCTTTCAAGTCTTTTTCAGACACGTGTCTGAGATTTCCGCCTTTGACAGAGGATGCTTTGCGCAGGGTGCCTTGTGTCGAATTGGGCTCATTTCAGATGTTTCCAAACAACAGATGCTTGTAAAACAAGAGCAATAAAGCGAGCCGTGGCTGATCCTGCTTTGTCTTGAAAACTAACTTGCAAGACACTCCTGTCTGCTCTGCTTCTCTGGAGATGTAGTAGTAAAGGCTCTGCCCGCTTGGATGGCAGTGATGGGCTTCTGGCTATGTTGGGTGAAGCCTGGATTTAACCCACAGTAACAAGTGCACTCTGGCACAGTCTTGGAATAAAGATGCTCAGAATGAGATGCATCTTTTCAGACATTTGGCTTCGGGGCCTGACGCTCAGCCCTGCCACCCATGTGCAGTTCCTCTCATTGCTGGCCAGGATCCTGGAGAATAAATATCTTTGAACATCAGGCCCCTAAACTCCATTTTTGCATGTCAAGCCTTGGAAAGGGCTTTGCTTTGGAGTCTGCTCCTGCAATCCCAAAGGAGCTGTCTGCCAGCTCCTCACAGTCACTTTGTGCATTCATACATATTGGAGTCAGAGTGGCAGATGAACCACAGCCCAGGTGCAATTTCCCTTCTCCAGAAACACTATATTGATTTAACTAATGGTGTGCACTCTGCAAGCACCCTGTGAGGGAGGATGACCTCGGGAGAGGATGCATGTGATGCGATCCTGCCATACCTTGTCTCCCTCCTAGAAATTCCCCCTCGCACAGCCTTCTCTGGTCAACAAGAAAAAATTGCAGTATCAAACCATCATCTAGAACAGCCTGTGTTCCTCCTCCCCTAGCACCATGTTCCTCCTCCGTGGAGCTAACGAGGTCTCATTTACATCATGGGATGTTTTGCATGAAGTTGGAGAGGTCCAATGGGAGGTCTATGGCCTGTGGGATGGTATAAAAGGGATCGGTGCTGGAGCAGGTGGACAGAAGGCTTTGGGTAGTGGGTAGATGAAGGGTGCAATGGCTGGAGCTCAAAAGCAGTCTGTATCTGGGTGTTGGAATAAAGATAAATAAGGGGAGCTCAGGAAATGGGTTATTTCTCAAGTGTAATGTTTGAGGTGTTCAGGAGAGGGATGGAAAAGCAGCAGAGAAATGCTGCAGCTTGTAAAATATCTGATGGGGAGGATAGGTATCTCTCCCAGTGCTTGAAGGGGACCCCAAGCATCCTGATACCTGGTTCCCAGCTCTCCTCAGGATCTCCCGTGTCAGATGGGATCAATCAGTTGAAGGGCCCTTTTGCAAGGGGACTAAGGGAAGAAGCTAGAGCTGGGCTGAACCTCAAGGGTTAACCGACCCCACAGTCAGCTCCTCTGCCGGCAGATCAAAGCGGCTGCTCTCCCCAAGCCCTCGCCTTGGCCATGTGCTCTGTGGTGACTCCATTGTATTCCCTCCACAATGAGAGCTCTGTGGCGGCCGGGAAACCCCCAGCACGTCCTCATCCAGAGACTGTCACGCTAGCGAGGGGTTTCGCCTGCATCCGGGCGCATGAAAGGGGGAGTCACGCAAGGGAGATGATGTCTCCATTTGAAGTCTCTGGCAGGGCAAGCGCTGTTGCTGTATGGTGGCTCGGGTGTGCTTACTACTGGTGGGGGGGTGGATGTTTTCTCAAGGACTTTGTCTTTCAAGTGTAGCCGGGCTCTGTTCAGCTGCCGTCGCTGGCTTTTGATGCTGGGACTCAGCAGTGTGTTGCCCAGCTGGAGCAGCCAACGGCTCAGCGCTTGCGGGTGCAAAGAGGAAGGGACTTGCCTCAGCCCAGGCAGTGGGACAGTGGCAGGGACAGCACTGAGAGCTCTGATTCCCGCTCCTGGATTTATGCTGCTGTAAAAGTGTGTCTTCACACGTGGGTGGGAGCATAAAAGAAAAGGAGCACTGCCTGTCGAGCTCGGTTTGCCAAATTTCTGCCATCCAGAGCACGGGCAATGACACCTGATGGTTTCACCAATGCCAAGCTGATGGGAAGTGCCTGCTATACACAGTCCCTGTGCTCTGATTGACAGCATTTTTGGTTATCATTGCATATGCAAATCCTTGCAATGTGATTTCCAAAAGCTCTGAGCATTTGCTAACTCCCTTCACAAAGGGCTATGTACTGAGTTACTGTAAATTTACACTCATGTAATTGAGAACAGGATTTGGCTTGCTGTCAGTACATCATGGGGTTGTTAAGAATAGGATGTGGCATTCCTATAGCCACTGCATTTGGAACAAATTGTGTTTTTAATACTAAAATGTGGTTACTTAGTGCCAACGACTGATCACAAAGAAATCTATAGAAGAAGAGATTATATTGGGTGGGTAGTGGTAGCACCCCCCCTTTGCAGCACTCACTAGTAGTCTCTATGGTGAGCCTCTGATTTCAATCGTTTATCATTTTGCCAAGTGTTTAATCTTTGGGTTGAAATGTCCCAGGCTCAGCTTTTGCTCCAGGTTGAAAGCTGGTGGAGATGTTCAGGAAAAGCAGCTGAGCTTTTGTGGAGTAAAGTTTAAAATGGGTCAGGCCACCGTGCTGACCTTCTGTTTTCCAGTTTTTAAAACCAAACCCAAAGCACCCCAATGCCTCATGCAAAGTTAATTTGGAGGTCAGGAAGGTGCCTTTTTTTGCACCTTGGAAAACAACTCCAGGTTTGGTCAAAGTAGGCTCTGAGCTGAGTGTTTTGGAGGCTCTGCATGTTACTGCACCGTGAACGTGTTGCTGTTCCAAGTAGCTCAAAAGATGATGCTGATCTCAGGCAACCACTGGCTTGTGATTTGGCTTCTGGATGGGATGACTTGAGGTTGGTTTTTTGTGAGGCCTCGACTAAACCTGAGCTTCTGTGGCTTTGGGTTCCCAGCTGCCCATATTGGTGCCAGAGCCGCTGTATCTCCTGCTTTCCTCCTCAGAGAAGGTGCAGAGCTCATCCAGACACAGTTCCAAGCTCACTCAGACATAGGTTTGGATATGCAGCTGGACCTGGAGCTGGAATTGCTCCTGACTGCATGATTTCGGTTGATTTAATCTAGTTTTTAGTTGCATGGTTTTGTCATCGGCTTTGCAATCACGTGCCCCTGTGACAAGCAGACCACCGCAAAGCCGTTTGCTCAGCCCATCAGCTGCCGGCTGTCAGCACATGAAGGGGCAGAAATCTCACACTGCAGTTCGACAAAAAAGCAAGGGAAAAGCCTCCAAATTTTTATTCCCAAATAGTTTCTGTCTTCCTTTGGGGATCATTATGCCAGGCACTGAAAAAAACACAGAGATAGTCCTCTCCCACTGCAAAACACATTTTTCAGGCCCTGGTTCAGCAAAGCATTTAAAAGCACGCTTAATTTCAGGCTGTGTGCGTAATCCCCTTGAAATCAATGGGAGTTAAGCATTCGCTTAAATGCTTCGCTGAGTTGGACCCTAAGCAGACAAGCCAGACAAAGAGGGGATGAAGAAGAGATTTTGATTTTCTCCTGGGAGTGGCAGCAATAAGAATCCATCTCTTTGAATCATTACCTTGCCACTTCTGTCATGCTAGATGGGATCCTTCCTCTCTCGTAGATGCTGCTGTTAGCCTGGGGTACCTCTTTAATCAGCCAGCTATGTCTGGGGAGAAGAAAACCTTGGAGGCTCAAAACTCTCATAGGGTGCCTGCTGCAGCTGTAGGCATGTGCATCTCCACGCATGCATGCAGATGTCGTTTAGAGGAAAGCAGCAAGTTACAATGGATGGGAATACAAGCAGGAAATCCTCTTCCACTGCACAAATCTGGCCTTTTTCCAGATACCATGTCATCACTTTCCGCCTATGTTAAAAAAGCTGACCTTCTGCTGCCTTTGCTTGCAGCGAGTTTAAATTACTTAAGACTTCTTTCCAGATGCTGTTTTCTTAAATTACTTACTGAGAAAGCCTAAGTCAATCTACATATTAAACATGCCGGAGATTGGAGTCCAAGTCAATGTGGCTCATGACAGTCCTAGGAAACCAAATCTCTCTCCCTATGAGCCTGCACTCCCCCTTCTCTTTCTCCTTTAGCTTAAGGCGATAAAACTTTGAAGATGTAATCTAGGCATTATCTGCCTTTTTGGATAATGTTCAACAGTAATTTTAGCATCGTCTTTATCTCCAAAATGGTTGCTTTAAATTCAGCTGATTCCTTCCCAGAGGCTTGGTTGATTTTTAGGCAGCAAAGCATCTTTCTGTGTGTATTTCCTTCTGGTGGGTCAGATTTTTTTGGTCCTGGTTTATTCTGTTTATTTTCCCCTTCTGCCATACCTCCTCATCAGCATTGTTTGGCTTTTATTATATTGGGATTTATTCTCCCTATGAAAGGATTCATCTATACAGAAGAGCTCAAAGCATATTCCAGAGGTGGGACCTGGGAGCCGTTCCTGTTTCCCCACCAGCGCCCTTCCAGCATGTGCTGCTGGAAAGGATCAAGGCAAGAAGACATCCTCTTTCAGGGACTGGCCCAAATTTTCAAAACCTCCTCTCAAGATAGATACCACAGGATATTACCCCTCATCCTAGCCTGTTTCCCTTCTGTTTTAAAAGTTCATCATGATTTTGGTGTGCCTTTCAAAGCTCATAAGTTAGGTCAGAAACATCAGTAACAAGGTTTACTTCTCTCTGCTTAAAAAAGAAATTTGAAAACTGGGTCAGTTCATATTTCCCCAATCTAGATAATTTTCTGTGGGGAAACAGAACTGTTCCCTCCTCCCTTTTCTTTTTTCCTCCTGACAAATCCTTTAGCATTAGTATGCAGTCTCAAATATATATTACCTTCCTTCTCACAGAGACTGAACCTGCTTCCAATAAAACTTCCCCCGAGACACTGGATCTGGCTTTGACTTTCCTGATTAAATGGGCTATGGATTTAATTTGACAAGAGAGGGAACTGATTTAGCAGATAAAGTATCTTGTTCAAAAGGTGATGTTTCTATTGCAGCCCGATCTCTACCAGGTCCCCCCCCCGTCACGTATGGTTGGAGTCTACTATGAAACATCACCTTTTGCTAAGTTATATTTATCGCAGTCTCTCTTTTCCCCATGTTTTTTATTAGATCTGTCTGAAGCTGTGTGATTTCGTAGACAACACAGAGTGTATTTCTGTGGACTATGGACAGGCTGAAGGACCCCCTGCAAAGTGACTGGGAGCCCCCACTTAGCCAAGTGTCAGGAGCTTGTTTGATGGAGCTGGAGGGACGTGGATCTACCTCTGGCTCAGCATAGCAGAGATTTATGTCCATCTCTTACTTTCCAGCATGGCTCTGGACATAACATTGCTTTTCCCCTTCTGCTGTGATTGTGTCTGCATGGCTTGGGCTGCGGGGAAGGCAGGGAGTGTCCCTGCCTTATGGAGGGCATGGTGGGGTTTTGGGGGGGGGGGGGGAGGGAATCATGCTGTTAGCAGCATTTCCAAAGATAAAACACCTTCTTAAGTGAAGTCTGGGGGCCTTTGTCCTTGTCAGTGGCTGTTTTAAGAAGGATGGGTTTGGCAGATATTGCTTGCAGGCACATAATGCTTTGCCGTGGGAGGGGCAGGATTTGAGCACATCCCACTCCGCTCCCTTGCCAGGACCTATGGGAGCAGCCCAGCAGCAGTAAAGGGCAGCCGTCCGTGGGGTGCTGAAGCAGGGAGTGTTGACTGGGGAGCGTTTATATGGAGTTCCCAATAAAATCCACTCATCTGCTAATGGCACCATTTGCTTAACTGTGGTGTCAGCAAGCTGTGCATGATTGCATCCTCTTTAACACAGGCTGCTCTCCAGCATTTGAAATACTCGCAGCCTTGGTGGTGGCAGGTGTGGGACAGAACCCCATCCCACCCATAGCATCTTGCCAGATCTCAGCTTCATCGCTGGTGCACGCTGACGCACTCCTCCATGTCATGAAACCAAGGCATCAGCAAGCTCTGCCAACGAGGGTTGATGACCCAGGCAGAAATCCTTCATGTGTGAGTGTCTCTACAACTGAGCTGAGGCGTGTTTCTCCCGTTAGCTCTGACTGGCATCCGCTGCTCGCAGCTCATATATAGGTCACTGGTTCTGAAATAGCGTCAAGTCAGGCACTCGTGTCCCCGGTGTCTGCCTGCCTACAGGAGGTCTGGCAAGGAATATACTGAATGCTGAAGGAAGACCTGGTAAAAACCAAATTCATCCTGATTGCTGGTGCCTATACAAAAGAATAGATTCTTTTGGAAATCAAGACCATTGAATGCATGTGTTGGATCCACTGTAGCTTATTACCATGTGTCTGTCTAAATTCTTCTTACAACTGCTGTCATAGCAGCCCTAAAGAAGATGTCCCTTATGTGTTCATATATATATGGCACATACATACTGCTGCTGCATGACTCCTACCTCCTACCATTTATTCCCATGTTACCATCCACCAGGCTCTTTCTCCAGGTGGGCTTTCTGGGAGGATGGAAGGAGAATGGGCATCTGTGGCTGGTTCATCCCACAGACAGCCCATGACCACTTAGAAGAGTTGCCCAGCCCTTTTCAACACTAAATTATAATCTCAGGCTCGTTGAGGTGGAAGACTTCTGTAAAGGGTCATCCCTGCTAAGAATGGTCTGCTTGGGAGGTGCCTGAAAAGGAATTGCTGGAAAATGCTCCACATGAATATCTCCTCTTCCGATCACCTTTCCTCAGGCACCTTTCCTCAGCCACCTGTCTTCAGGGGGAGATGTCCCCTCTTCCAGGGCTATTCTCACAGGCCTTTGATCTGCGGGTTTATAGGTATTTTTTAGCCACTCTGGTAAAACATTTCTCCTTCCTCTGTTGATGATGAGGGAAACCATCAAATTCCTGGTCATGTCACAGGTAATAGCTACTTCGTTGATTAAGGACCACCTCAGCAAGCAGAATTTCACTGGAGGAGACATTGCTCAAGAAGATGCATTAGTGCACCTGAGCAATTTTTTGCAAGGCTAGCGGAGACTCATTGCCCTTTTGTCTGGCCTGCTGTAATTTAACTGCTGCTTATACTGTACCATGTTAGAGACACAAAGTGGCAACTTTAACGCTTCATTCTTAATAGCTGCTTTAAAGAAAACATTTTGGAAAGCTGTAGTTTGTATTAGAAATGAAGAAAAAACTGTTTGCTATAGGTGAAGGCAAATTGAAGATAAACATAGATGGTTTTCTTGTCACCGGCTGCAGGGATAGTGTGGTGGATATAATAATTTATGTTCTCCCTGATCCTATGCTGCTTTAGTTTTGGGTCATGTGTTCAGCCATGGCCTATTCTGACATTAAAAGATTCAGATGTTTTGCCCAGTGTGTGTCTTTGTGATATACAGTCTGAAGCCCCTGCATCAAATAGACCATCGCACTGGTATTAGGAAATACCTGCTCAGCTTAACGACTCTGTCTGATAAGCAAAGACACTGGAAGATGAACATAAGGCAACAAGTAGCTATTGCAGTTTAATGAACATATTGTTCTTATGGGAGATGCTAGTTTGCCCAGTTTGTACAGACAGAGGAATTAAGACTTTGCCCTGATAAACGAGGGGTGGGATCCATCTCACCGTAGCTAGATGTCTCCATCTAATCCAGACCTCTGAGTGCCTTATATGGTCTGTAGAGACAAATAGTGAACTCCAGGATACTTCATCTTGACTTAAGGCAGACTTCTGGAATAACACAGCTGAAGTAAGCCATGAAGTTTCCTGAAAGTATGAAGTGAGCCCAAAATAACTATCACTGAGGTGGATAAATATGTCTTAGAGATTTGAGTCTGCTACTGGTTGTCTGTGTGGTTTTGGTTTAGTTACTGCCTCTTTATGGACTTCCTTTTCCTTTCCCACTGTCTGGTCTTGTCTCTTTAGGATGATAAGCTCTTCTCAGCAGGCACTGCCTTGAGTATAAGCAGCCACAAGCTCAGTAGGGTCAGGATTCGGCTGGGATGAATCACACACCTACCTTAATAACAGCAATGTGTTCTGGAATGCTGTGAGGTGAGGAAACAGCAGAAGAACCAGTGAAAAGAGGAACAAGAACATCTCATGTCCTGAGCCAGTGGAAACAGCTAGTGTCTCTGAAAGTGCCTGTCTGACAGTCAAGTGCTCCAGTGATGGAAAAGGCAAGCCTTCTGGCTGCTGAAGAAAAGCGAGTTACTGTAGAGAAAGCGCTAAGGATGGCAACCGTAGAAACCACAGACCAGAGAAGACTGGGGCAAGAGGTGATGCAGAAGGCAGCAACGTGTGGGATCCCTGCAGCTGTACCCAGGTACATGCCTGCTTGAACAGCTTTTTACCACCCAATAGAGAGCTGATAAAATGTCTCTTTAATGCCCATTATCACCAACCTTTCTTAATTGCATCCTTCTGGGAGCGTTTTGCAGCGGCATCATTAACGGTATAAGCTTCATGACTCATTAGCATTGCCACAAAGAAGTGGTTTGTATGAAGTTACTACAACCACCTCCCTCCTGAAATAATAGCTCCAATGTTCATCAAACTTGATTGAAAAACTCCCAGCATTGCACGGGGCTTTGCAACAGGTTTGATTTATGGAGAGCTGCTGAGCCTGGACTATGGCAAGCAACAGCACAAGTTTTGGAAGACAGAGTGTGTGTACATGTGTGTGCACATTCCCACACGTGTTTGTGCAGACAGTGAGTCTGGTGGTCCTCCCTGCCCCCAACCCTCTCACTTCCACCCCATCTCACTGCAAAGTCCATCTTCCAAATTAATTGGGCTCTGCTTCCATCTTCCTTGTCTTTGAAAGAAATAACACGTGTTGCTGCAAAGCATGAATGAAGGGAAGGCAGAAGCATACAGCCCATCCCCACTCCAGCCAGGGAGTGCCCATAGCCTGCATTAACAGCAGCAGAGCCTGGTGTGAGCAAAGCAGAGAAGCCAGCATGATAGATAGGAGCAATTACTGGGGGCCTTTTCTTCTCTGTCATCTCTGACTGTCTCTTTACAAATGCAGTACTTCCTACTTGTTTCAAATGCTGTTGAGGCATTGAGAATCTTCAGTAAATAATGACCAGTCCCTGTAAACAGAGGAATAAATGAGAGTCGTGCCTCAGTGATGGCTCCCAGAAGGCTCCCCGTAATGGAAGGAGAGGATAGCAGCCAGCCAGGTCTGCGAGGGCTGTTATTCACGCTTCACTGGGAACGTGGCTTAGATCAAGGGAAGGTTTTCTCTACATTTTGTCTCTTCCTAGATTCATAACCCTCAGGCTGTTAGTCCATCTTATCTGACTTCCTGGAGACCATCTCATCTGGCTTTCCAGTATGGTGAAATTTCCCCCCCCCTCCTGTTCCTTGCACAGAACAAAGCAATTAGTGTTTTGGCCAAAGCATGTTTTCCCTGCTCGGTCACGGGATCCAGCCTCCATCAGCCTCTTACGTCTGTGCTGTTGAGTCTGGGAAAGACAGCAGGTCAGAGTCAGACCTACTCTCTTTTTCTGTGCTCAGCCACCCTAGAGCTGAGCTAGCTGGGAGCTGCGGTGTGGGTCCTGCTTTCTACCCCCCATCACCAGATGCTATTTTCCAAGCTGCTCACTCAGCTTTCAGCCTGTACTGGATCTGGCTGGGATGGAGTTAATTTTCAAGTTGGATGCCCAGTTGCGCTATCAGATGAAGGGTAAAACGGAGGCTCCTGTTTCCATGTGATTGTGTCTCAACCCTCTTGTTTTATAAGGGACTCCTCAACGGAAAAGCTCCGGCACTAGTCTGAGTACATCCTCAGCACGTGCAAATCAGTGAAGTATTAGTGTAAGTCAGTGGAGCATCATTAGTTTATCAAGCTGAAGTTCTGGCTTTGTCCGTAGGTACTGTGTTTTACCCCGCTGGTGGGACAATGACACCTGGCTCAGCAAGCAGGTGAGAAGCATCAGGTTTGCTAACGCTCTGTAGGACCCCTGACACATCGTTAAGTGAAAGGGCTGGTGGTGTGGAGTCTGCTCATCTGGTCCCATCTCACATCAAAACATGGTGCTGACCATGCGCCTCTGAGCACTTTGGGCAGCGATGGCTCTCGCAGGATCCGAAAGATGTTCCTTGGAGAGGACTGAAAGAATAGAGGAGCTTTTGATCTTCTGCGGGTTCTTGCCTGCCCCTTTTCTTCTCTTTATGTTCTGGGGTGTGTGTGTTTCTCAAAAAAAAGATCAGTCAAGACAGTTCCCAGGGTATCCATGAGCGTTGCCGTTGCAAAAGGGGAGGGCACACGTGAGAGGCACTGCTGATCTCTCTTTCTGTGACACTTTGTGTTTATGGCTTTCGGTATTTTGCTACAGGCTTATCTGTGCTCTGGGTGTCAAGCTCTACATCCTGGAGATATGCAAAACAGACACGCTTTGAATCCTCTGGATTTACCAGCTTTTCTGTGATAACTGGTGATGGAAGGGGGCTGTGTGGCCCTTTCTCCTTCTGGTTCCTATGTCTGGGTATTTTACTGGGTATCTGTGACTGAGAATTGGTATAGCCTTTCTAAGTTCACTGTGCCCATGACTTATGCTATGATGGGGCTTCCCATGGCAAGCCAGTCTCCTTGATGGTGCACACTGGCTTGCAGGCTAGCTTCAGGCTGAAGGGCTGGCTATCCTGGTGGGGAACCCAAACAAAAAGAGAGATACCAGCTCAAATCTGAGCTCTTCCACTACTGGCAGGAGGCACAAAACTGTCCTAAGTCCTTTGGCTCTGAAAACCTAACCTGGGCTTGAATTCACCTCCTCAAGACTGAACAAACTGAATTTGTGTGGTTTATGCAGGGCCACGCTGTTCCAGGCATGAAGAAGACAAGCATGGTCTTCCTTCAGAGCAGCCTGCTCTAGTTCACTGAAGACCATGCTACTCACACCAGGCACTGGGGCTCTTCCAATTCTCCGATCCTCCATGGCCCTCTTTGACCCAAGCCTCTGTTAAAACCATGTGGAAGGCCCTATCAAGAGAGAAATCCCCTGGGATGCGTGCTTAAAAAGCACGAAGGCAGTGCGAAGTCAGGCTGTCAGGAGTGGTTTTGTCACTCATACGAAGCACAAACACTGCATGCTGGTTTTTCTTGTCACATTTGGTGTGAATTTACTCTGGTGGGAGATGCCAGGCTGTTAACTATGGAGACTACAGTCCTCAATTTGTCCAGAGGGCAGGCACAGCACAGATGCTATCAGCTTTCAGATGTCCCTCTATGGGGATGCTTGGGAAATGAGACAGAAGCGAGGCCATTCATGTGCAGGAATTACTACTTGCATATAATAGGCACTATGCTCATTACGGTATTGTTACCTGGTGCTTTGCTGGCTGTCTTTTGTATTCACTGGCTGCCTTTCATCTTTTATTTAGACCGTGTGGACTTGCTGTTCTATTTTTATACAGCACCTATCACCAGGGGACAGGCCAAAACGATCCTTCAAGCTTTCCCCCAGTGAGATTCAGCCTTTTCCATCCTCACCCCCATCTTTCGTCAGTCTCTGTTCATCCCCAAGACACATACTTTTCTCTAAACAAGGATCAGAAGTGTGATTTTAGAAGTTACCTGGTTTGCTCTAACATTTTCTCCATTACTTTCCGAATGTTTCAAAGTATAATTGAGTTATCCTGACCGGGGTTTTAGGAGCACCCAGGTTATATCTAGGGAGATAATGCCCTTTCTTCAAAAGCAAGCTCAGAAAGGAGATCTGGCTGACTATTATGATCCAACATCATGCCAAAAATCCCTGTCTAGACCGCGGCCAGCAGAACTCCGTCCCCACAGCAGTGTGGTCCCTCCAGGAGTGGCTGATGATGGACATATGTCTAAAGTAACCAGCCAAGATTGCCATCTCCTCATTACCCAGCTAAAGCCACGGGGAGCCCAAGGATGCCTGTAAAACATTCAGTAATGAGGCAAAATGAGGACCTTACATTTCCAACTTGATCTCCCTGTAGCCCTTCCTAATGCTGTGTGCATAGTCCTGTGCCCTGGAGGGGTGGATGGGTGGATGGAGAGGACACCGCTGGCCATTCTTTCTTTCTGCCTGCTCCTACCTGGCCCTGGGAGAGGAGATGTGAAGCCAGCACAGCTCGCAGGTCTGAGGGAGGGAAAGACTGCTGGCATTTATTTCCTAGGAAGCAGACAGGCTGGCCTGATATTGCACCCCAGGCACCTTGCTATTTTCTTAGGAAAACAAAAATGCATGTAGCCAGCAGCACAGGGTGCAACGGTCAGCTCTGGAGCAATGCTGGCTGTTCCCATGAGGATGCTGAGTCTGTCTACCTCTTCCCCCTCTGCAGCTGATGAACCAGGTCATTTACTCTGCTTAGTTTTAAAACCTCCCTTATCAACCAAGTGTGGTGCCTGGTGGCTGAGTGGAAAGGGGCCCAAGGCAGGTGAAGCCCCTTGAGACCTGAGGATCCTGGTCACTGCATGACTCCAGATGATATTTTTGCCTCAGGAAGATGAACTGAGTTTGCTGCATTTACGACAGATTCAGATTTTTTCCCTGTCCTCCTTTACCAGGTAGGAAGGGGTCTTTTTTCACCAAATTATTTCTTGATCCCTCCTGTTCAAGGGAGGCTAATGCTGCTGTGGTTGGTGAATCACTGCATGCCTTACTGACAGCCCCAAAACTTGCTGAGGGGTAGGCAGGCTTCCCCCATGGAAAAATCACAGTCCTTATCCCATGTCTCCTGCTGTTGAACCTTATTTTGTATTGCATTAAGAAACGCACTGGATACAGACCACTAAAGTGGTGGATGCAGATTTTACCAGCTCTTTGACGAGACCAAACTGTTCATCATCCATGAAGCACTGGGATGGGAATGGGCTTAGAGGCTTAGAGTGGCCCAGTCCCAGATTGACCCTGGAAGGAGACTGCAGGTTTTGTAAGGGCAGCTGAACTCAGGCTCTATCTTGGAAAATCTACCTGGGAAGTCTCCCTCATTTCCCAAGGCACACAGACTGATGGTTTCATGCTTCCGTCACACCAGGGGGATTATTAGCAGGTTAATTATCTCAGTCATCATCTATTTTCACACGTCTGTCTTTGCTTGCTAGTTCTCATTATGTCCCCCCAGGGGGAAGGTCATCCTCCACAGATCTGGCTTTAAGGATTTTCCACCTCGAACTGTGCCTGGAAGTGAGGTTAGATAGTGGCATCAGGAGGATGGGAATTCACTGCATGGTTTAATGAGCTCCTTGGGATCATTACCTGTTTTCTAAGACAGCAATTGAGCAACCTAAAAGGACAGCAGCCAAGAAAGGAACAGCTCAGTCCATCTTGCCTGCCCCATGCTGATCCCCAGCTCCAAGTGGTGGCCTATGGGACATCATCAGATGTGGGGATTTAGTCCCTCCCTCCCCCTTTCTTTCTTTCTTCATTTCCCTTCCTTTTAATTCATTCATCTCTAAGCAAGCTTTTCCTGTTTACAACCTCTCTAAAACACTTACAAATGATATATCAAGAGGAATATTACATGCAGCTTGTTCCATTCATAATGTTCATCTCACGGCAAGCATCACCTAGAGTCCACTTATGACATATTAATAACATAGATGACAGACTTGACATTTAGAGCACTCTTTCTAAATGACTTCTCCCACTCCCAACCCTACTTGTATTGGTTCAGGAGAGAATACGCTGTCACATATAGCTTTCTGATGGAGAGAGTAATACATTTAATAGACATCATAAAACTATACTGCTTATCAGTATCAATCTTTGAATCTGTTGTGACTGCAAATATGTAGATGAGATGTCTATATAAAATGTTGATATATCAACACATCAGTCCTCATTTACATCTACTGCATTATTTAGGATGAAGGGGATTTGTAAAATTATGCTGGTGATGTCTGGATTTATGGAGTAGGTGCTGGTGTGAGGAGTCCTACCTGCCTGTTGTAGACTAAACCGTCCCGATCGGCTTTGTTTTAGTCCCAGACTATATATGGGCAGAACTGGAGATTTTCCATTATCAAGTGTTCAGAAATGTCACCCAACTCAAAATCTGCTGGGGAATTTAGTCCTTTTCTTCGACAGCTGTGTTGAGCTAGGAATGGCACAGGACGTTCCTTTGTAGGCATTTGGCATCACAGAGAGGTTGATGGATTGGAGCGTGTGAAGAGAAAAGCAACAGGAAAGGACATAAGAGCTGAAGAGACTGATTTATGGGAAAAGATAAAAGGAAATCAATGTAGAGGGAGAACTCTCTCAAGCTCTGGTATTTAGACGAGCTCCAGAATTTCTCAGCTTTCATGTCCTTACTGCCTGATGCCCTTCTGAGAGGGAAGCATTTTGATCCCACTCTACAGACTCCAGATCTGGGAAAATCAGACCCTTTTCTGGAGTGACACAGAAGACAAGAAGTACCTTGGCTCTCCTCAGATCGAGCCAGCCTGCCCTGTGCTTACACCTGCCTTTACCTCCAAGTTTTGGTCATTGTAAGGACCTGTTGAGGGCCAGATGCTGTTGGGAGCAAACTCCCTCATACTGAGCATTTTGGGTGTCCCCATGAAAGCCCTGAGGGTGAAAGGGCAGGAGCCAGGGACTCCCACAGCATGCAGCCATGGGTAAACGGGGCAGAGATGATGTGGCATGGTTCCTGGCTTCAGTCTGGGGCATTATAGTGCACAAAACTGGAGTAACACAGTGATCAGAGCCATGTGCTGGGTGGAAGTGAGCTGTGAAGTTTTCTAGAGAAGGAAAAGGGAAGGGCTACAGCCGCAGAGGACTGGGGTCACTGCTCTGGGAACCTCCCACTGGAGACAGGCTCAACCCTCCAGCCTGGCAGTGAGTACTGTGATTGCTCCTGTGGTTATAATGGTATAATCTAGAGGTCTGAAGGAGGGTTGCAATGTGTTGATGATGCCAGTACAATTTCTGCATTCACCCAAGGCGCTGAGAGCTACAGAAGCAGTTCCTGCTGAAACGTGAAGGATGATAACCTGAAGGTTGTTCATGTTGTACCCTCCTGCTACCCAAGCATGGGATGAGAGGAATCTGTGATGGTCTTCTAGAAGTTTCAGGGTAGGAAACGGGACATCGATGTGAAGAATTTGGGACCTGCCAGCCAAGAGGTGGAAAGTGAAGAAAGAGCTGTGGGTCAGAGCTGCACACGTGGCTTTCACACCAGCATCTGCAGGATACTGCAGTGTTTGCTGGGAGGAGGAAGCTGGGCTCCATCCCTAATGCTGGGGCAATCCATGGCAGGGAAGGCGGGGGCTGTGCCTGCTCCTCTGACCTTGCAAGCGATTGCTCTCATCGTCCTGTTTTTTCTCAAAGCCCTTCACAGAGCCAGTGCTGTATCCATGGCAATCAGGGATTTCCTACTCGTGGCTTTCTTGTGTGCCATGGTCGGCAAGAACCTTCTGAAGATGCAGGGTTTCAAGGGAAGCTTGGATTTTCCTGCCTGGAAAACCACAAGCTCTTGACACAGGAATGCAGGAGAAATCCCTGTTATTAGCAGCACTTTTACCATTTCTGATTGTGCCTGGGAGAGCACTGGTCTCAGACCTACATATAAAACAACTGCAGCCACACAAAGTGCTAAAGGATTGCCTTGCACACACAGAAGAAAATATTGTGGCACGTAAAATACCGCCTGGGAGCTGCAAAAATGGCAACAGTGGTTTTCTTCAGTAAACAGTAATGTAACGGCTCCTTAGGAGGCTAAATTTATCGCCAAAAGTGGCATAAACATGCATTTTATGGAACAGTTAGCAATGGCCGAAGGAGAGGAATATTTGGGGCATTTGTGAAGGTTGTCCTTTTTTCAGCCATCAGAGGTTATTAGGTGAGGAAGGTCGGGGTACAGTGCAATGGGCTCTGGATAATAGATTCTATTTTTCGGCCATTCCTTGGTTTTGCTGCCATTTCCCAGCTTCTAGCCTCCGGTGAATTCAGCAGTGGGGTTTAGACAGAGGAAGCCACAGGTTCTGTTTTGCTCAGGGATGTATGTGGTGCCTTGGGAAAACCATTTTAGCTCCTTCACAGTTGTAATCCCTTCGTCCCTGTCCTCCTCCTCCCTCTTTTTACACCTGCCTTTGAAATGGAGACAGAAAAGAAAAACAATTTTAATTTATTAGTGTTTGCAAAGGGCTTTGAGATCTTTAAATGGAGGTGAGAATGCAGGTTGTATGGCAGTAGCTAGCTGTAGTGTTGCTCAGTGTTAGACTGGAATCACCTTCCTCGGATATTGAAAATAGCTTCTGCTCTAATTAGTGTGCTAAGTACTTGTCTTCTTTTCTTGTTTGAGGTGTCAAATTTTCATTACAGAACAAACAGGTGACTCCTTAGAAAATTTTCTCTCAATTAGTAGCAAGTAGAAGCAGACTTGGTTGTTCAAAAAGTGGGAAATGGTCAAAATAAAAGTACGACCTGTATTGGCTCCTGCATTTCCAGTATGACACGCTCTGTCACACTGTGGCATGGCAGGAGTAGCAGCTAATGCATCATGTTCTTTCTGTCACCACTAACATGGAGTGGCATGTCATATTATGTACTGTCACTGAAGTCATGTCATTAAACACTGGAAACATAAGAAAAACCACACACAATTAAAATGATCCTGGGGCAAAAAAATCCATTTACAAAAACCAAATACAACATTTTTTTTTACATAAAATTAATTCAGTTTTGTTTACACAAGATTTGCTGTTGAAGCTGCTAGAATTTCCTGAAGATCTTTTGTCTCCGCTTCAATTATTTCCTGCTCTTGGAGATTTTGACAATGCTGTTCAGACCATTGCAGTGGAGACGTCGTGGAGCCCATCAGCTCCTGTGCTGCCAGGCACCTGTCTTGCTGTAAAACCCTACGGGAGACCAGTAAAATGTAGATTTTGCTCTGATGTTGCTGGAGGAGATGAATACTATTCTCTCCGGCTATACACCTCTGCCTGATGTAGAACCTGGGTAGGGAGATATATCCAGGTAAAACCTACAAGGTCTTGTCTCCTCTCCGGTTCCCTGCATGACAGCTAGCTCTATTCGTTATCTCAGGAGATCTTCTCTTCGTTGAGAGCAGGAAGATGTGCAGCGTTGCAGTACCAGTATGAAGATTGGTATAACCTGGAGCTTGCCTACCAGAGAAATTTTTTCCCTTCCTGATGTCAAGGCTAATTCATGGCTTTATATGACTGATTGAACACATGGAGGTGTTCGTTGCCCGTTTTGCAAGTTGTCTGAATGGGGCACTCGGGCTGGATCTGCGATGAGGGTTTCTGGGATGATCAGGGAAGGGGACACTCAAAAGCAGAGCGGGGGACAGCTATTCATAAAAGGCTACTTCAGCTTACACAGCCTAATTTCTTTAAAGCCTGTCCTGTCAATGAGAAGAGAAGGACTCCTTCAGCAGGTGATTCAGAGCAAGAAGCCAAGGTATCTGCTCCAAATCCCCCTCTGGAAAAGCCACTTCTCACCCCATCGACTGCAGAGAGGCCATGGGGGGACCTTCTGCCACAAGCGCTCCCCACTCCCGTCCTGGTCCACCCAGGGACGCGCAGAGGCAGATGCAATGGCTCTCCTCAAGCAGAGCAACACAGCGCAGGGACGTGCTGTGCAGGGAGAACCAAGGGATGAGGCTGGCCTGTGACCAAATAGTTACAAAATGGCCATCAATAAACTGAGTCCGGAAATTAGAAGGTCTTGAAGCTTGGAGGAGTGAGGTCCTGGAACAGGTTCCAGCAGGAGCGGTGGCGGCAAGAAGCCCACGTAGTTTAAAATGGAGCTTTATGAATAGGTTTTATTATGCGGCTGCCAGCAACAGCAAGGGCTGAATTGATGGCTGGGAAAGTTCCTTTTAATGCATTTTGGTCTTTGCTCCATGCTTTGCATTCTCCTGGGATTTTTTAAGGTGACCTTCAAAGGATGTCTTTTAGAAAGTGAATTCTGTCATGCTGTGATTTCTTCGCAATGTATAAAGAAACCCTGAAAGATTTTTAAATATTTGTGTTAGTTTATGCTTGACGGTTGCTCTCGAATGAGCAGGAAAGTTGAGTCTAGTTTTGCTGGAAGACCTGCTGGTCTTCTAATGCGTCTACTGGGAGAGAGGCTTTAATGTCTGGACTCCTCTATTGAGTTCATTGTTCAAAGAATTTTAGATAGGCAGAATCTGGGAAAAGAATAAAAATTACTTCATGAAACCATCTACCCTTTTGCTTATATTATAATGAAAAATACTTTTTTTTTTCTTTTGTAGCTGTCTCATTTAGGTGACTCATAGAAATGTCTTAATCTTTTTATTGATTTCCCTTTCACTTATCGTTATCCTCTATTTACTTTTTTAAAAGCTGAGTTCTTCCTAACCTTATCTGGTCACCAGTTTATGAAACTAAAATCAGTGACTGACTGAGTATATGGATCATAAAGAACATTGTTAATCAAGAATATGTTTATCTCAGGATGTGAATTTTGCCAGGGTCTTCAGACTGTACTGGGGCTGTCATACGAATATAGGAATATGCATGTACCCATCATGTGATTAATCATACATATTCTTGCGTTATGGTGGCTAGTAGTATATACTTAAAGATCCACTGTAATTCATATCTTTATAGGAAGGAAGGTCATTTTCTGTGTTATGTCAGGCTGTGAACCAAATTCCCATGGTGCTTCAGCACTGATGTCAAAGCTGTAACTAAACTCTGTATAACCTCTGTATTGTAAAAGATGCCAAACGCAATACAGTTAGGAATTTGTAAAGGTGATTTCCCAGGCGCAGGTGATGCACATGTTCTGTGCCAGCACTAATTTGGCACCAAAACTACAGTGCCCTTGTGGATTCAATGTAAGAGTGTATTGCAAGACAGAACAAAATGGATTATGCCATTGATTCCTAGCAAGCACGTCCCCCATGGCGAGGCAGGTTAGAGCAGCCTGCCTTTGAGCTCTGCTCAGCTTCTCACATTGTTTGTTTGTTGGAAATGAAATAAGAACCATAAGTGCTTCACAGGCATTTAGCAAAGATACAGCATATTCCAGCAGTATTTTTGGTGGGAGCAAGGGATCCGAATTCAAGAACTTCCACAGGTGGCTTGGCCCAATGTGCTTCAGGGATGCTGCTGAGTCACAGCACACAGGGTTGGCAATATGCGCTTTATCTAAATATGTTTGTGTTTATATAAACAAGGCAGCGACATAAAGAGCTTTATTTACCAAAATCAATAAACTTCTTAACTTGGTCTTCTCTGTCAGAAAAGATTAGTAACTAATCCTTTCTCCTTCACCTTGGGGCAGTCCAGGCATATTTATTGCAGAATAGGAACCTTTCTGCATCAGCCTGGGGGATCATTAAAAAAAGCTACCAATGCCCAGCCACCAGCATAGCTGTGCCAGTGCCCACCACATGGAGGGCACGGTTAGCTGTGACTTCCCAAGGTAAACAAGGACCCAGGAGTATCTTTGTAGAGCTCAAGGACCAGGCTCCGAAAGGAGAGTCGCTGTCCAATGGCCCTTAGCACGTTCCGTGTGTGCATTTGCAGAAGAGTTTCTGTACTGTCTAAGCCTGGATTTTGAGGGTGCCCTCAAAGCTGCCACAGTTAATAGGAGATTTAGGGTGCTGGGGCTCTGGACAGTGGTGGGTGGGAGGCTGCTGGGAGGGTGGGCATTTGGTTAAGTCTAGGATGAACCATTTGTTTAGAGCAGGTAGAAGTCTTTGCAATCCACTTGGGCTTTGTCAGGCTAAGCTTTGTATCCAACTCAATGAACCATTAAAAGGGAGAATTTCCTTTTGTTCCTGGATTGTTCTTTGTATCTTTAAGAGAGACAATAGGGAGATTATTTTTTTCACCAATAATTTAAGAGCTCAGTGAACACAGATCAAGCAACAATAACTGGTGGCAAATAAAAAGGCATTTGAGGTATGAGATGGATGAAGGTTGTTAGCTATGGGAAGCTATACACCTAGCACAATAAGCCAGGATGAACATATATCGCCCAGCTTAAAGATCTCTGCATTTATTCTTTATTTTAAGGGGTCATTTAAGATGAAATCCTCTCTTTGCTAAAAAAAAAAAAAAAAAAAAAAAAAGTGGTAGTTTAACCTTTGATTTTAGTGGCGCTAGTTTCTACCTCCTGAAAGATAAATAGAAGTTATTATAGTTGCTGGAAATGTAGGAACAGAATCACTAAGAGGGTGAAGATGGGACAGAGGAGGGATGAGAGGCAAAGCTGCCTGGGGAAGAAGAGAAGCATCCTGGAAAAGGAGAGTCACAAGCTGAAAAAGATCTCAGAGAAGCTTTCAGGAGAAGACTCAAGCCAGGCTACTTTTTTTTATGGGTTCTGTACCTATAAATCTGGGGGAAAGACCTGCCATGGTTTTAAGAGGGAGCTTTCAAAAGGGGAGCTAGGCTGAGTTGTACAAAGTGAGGGTCAGGAGACAGGTAATCTTCCCTGCACAAGGAGAGAGTCTGGTCCTTCCACCGTGTTGCAGAGAGCCACAGCCACAATCTCACCTGCTTTAGGTTGAATTGGAAAAAGTGCATTTCAGTCTGTTTCCGCTCTGTCCCACGCCACTCTTTCAAAAGCCTCAGGGAGCAAGAAAGTTGTTCACAGCCTTTTGTTGGAAAAGTGTTGTGCTTAGTTTTAGGCAGAGAATGGTTAAAGGACAGCCTAGAAATCATCAGAAATGCATCAGAAGGTTTTTTTTTTTTTCATTCCATTCGTCAATCAAAGAATCTGGTGTAATTGGTCTTTAGTGGGATGATTTATTCACAGTGTTTTAATGTGACCTAAATCCAATCTTACTCATCATCAGCAACCATTGTTCTTGGCACTCGTTTTAATCAGATGTCTCACTAATCCAGACTGATTGTCTAGTGGCTTTCACACATGCAGAGACGGGGTTCTTCAGAGCAAGGAAAAAATCCAGCAGAAGTTCTTTTCTTTGCAGTGTCTTAAGCTAGACCTTGTGTGTCATGTATTTCTTAGCTCTAGGACAGCCCTGTTGCTGGATGTTTCCAACCCAGGCTTTCTTTTGGTTTTGTTCAGCTGCTATTTAACTAGGGTCCAGAGTCAGTTTTTCTCCCCTTTATTTTCTGAGTAATCTAAACTACACCAGGACTTATGAGCAGCACTAGGCAGGGATTAATTTCTCCTCTGCTAGATATCAAAGTTGGGTTTCATCCCAGGTCCTGTCACTGAAGGAAGCAGCGAATCATTCTAGTTATTTCAGAGATGCATTTTGGGATGGAGGAAGTGTCTCTGAAGGGTGCCAGAGCCACCTGAACCTCCCCAGTATCTCAGGGGGGTGAACTGAAGGGAATCTTTCCATTAACCTCATGCACTTCAGATGAGGCCAGGAAGGGGAGCAGGAGCCCCGGACTGCTGGGACCTTGTTGGTTGTGCCATCCTCCAGCCAGCTTTAGGTGAAGAGGTGGCAAAATTTGGTACTTCCTCAGTGCTCAGTTTTGCAGCTTTACAGGCATTCTTTTGTTGTTGCTTTTGAAGCAACGTGAAGGTTAATAATTAAACAAGCTTCGACTGTAGAAGACTAACAGGAACCTAGACTGTGGGAGATCCCACATCGGAGAGGCAGAGAACTGGGGGAGCTTCACTGGCTTGGTTTGCCCAGACCAAGAGCTGGTGGGTCCTTGGTGATGGGGTCTGAGTGCTGGGAAACTTGCCGAGGAGGAGCTGATATCCTTCACCTCCCTGCTGCAAACAGGGGTTGTGGTGAGGGGGCAGCTGTAGCCCCGCAGCACTGGTGACGGCTTGGGGGAAAATAGGATGCTCATGAGTGTTTTGATTGAAAGTGACAGCAGATCCCTATCTAGGTTGGGGGAGGGGGCTTGGCTGTTTTTTTGGGGTTTTTTTGTATTATTAATCTTTGCTCAGGAGGGTGCCATGGTCCTGCTGTAACATGCTGCTGCTCACATAGGTGTGGGGAAAGGCAATGCAGACAGAATGTCTTCTTAAGTGAAGTAACGGCTGCATTTTTAATGATTTCCTTTACTTCTCTTTTTTTTTTTTTTTTTTTTTAATCCCACACTGCTGTAGAGCTGACCTCACAGGCCCCACGCCAACCTGTGGCTGTGCAGAGCAAGCTCAGAGCTCCTGGTTCAGTTCCTGGTGAACTGAACATCATTTCTAAACAATGTCTCCAAACACAGACATTTTCTCTCTAATTTCCCCATGTCCTGCATTCCTTGCTCTGCCTCTTATAGGAGGTATGTGGTTCTTGATCAAGTGGTCGTATGTGTAAGAATAGCAGTGAGTGCTTGAAACCCTTAGGGTTTCATCCTGGTGTGCTGAGTGCCTGGCCTGGTCCGCTGCAGCTTTAAATATGTGAATCCCCATTAGCTTTGATTATCACCATAATTTTGCACTGCTCTGCACCATTCAGAGCTGCCCCCCATCTCAAACTATCTGGTCAAAGACACCAAGAAGTGACAAGATTTCAAGGCAGGGGAAACTGAGGTTGCAGGGAAGGAACTGCTGTGAAAGTATTAAAGTCATCGGTCATTAATTCAGTGTCAGAGATGGGGCCGAAACAGAGATCACCCAGATGATACAACCTCCCAGCTGTCTCAGGGGTTAGTAAAGCCTTTGTGCACAGCGAGGTGAATCTTTCTGCTTCTGCAAAACTAGTTTCCATTGAGAATTGCTCTTGTGGGCTCTGCTGGAGACGTCCCATCAGACAATGCGTACATGGACATGAGCTCTCCTTGCACCCAGACCCCATTTGTATATTCCTGCCAGGCTTTGGGCACCTGAGTGACCAGCAGGAGGGGGATGTGGGTTGCCCAAGCCAAGGTGGGATGAGGTCTTTCAAGTCCTGTGGGTGAAAGAAAGCAATTCCCTGAAAGCCTCTGTCCTCCACCGACCATGCAGACTTGGCAGATGTTCCCCATTGAAATGCGCAGAGGTATAACACTGATCTCGGTATCCATTCCCGTCATGATCTGGGATATCAGATGCTTCATTTGTTTATGCTTAAAAGCATTTCCATTCACCTTTGAAATAATCTCTCTTTCTCTTGTCCCCCACCCCCATGGCTTGAGCAGTTAGACATGCTTTAAATTCCCTCTCCCTTCTCTCCCCCTGCCACTGCTCCACTGCCTCTGTGATCGGGTAGCTGTGTGCATGCATTATTGGCTGTCTGATAGTCCTGCCTGATACGATAGCATTGCTAAGTACCCTCCGAATGCTTAATGCTGCAATTATTATTCTGGTGGGCATCTCCAGAAACTTCTCGCAGTTGGATGAGTCTAGCCTTTTACCTCAGCTCCATTAACAAACATCTTCATCAACCTGAATGCTATAATGGCCTACAGGGCACGCGCCTCCTGGAGATGCTCCCGTCCTCGCCCCGTGGAGAGGATGGAAAGCCTCCTTTGAATACAGGGACCTCTCCTATCAGTAATAATCTGTCCAGGAATCTCAAAATAACATTGCTGATAGCATGGCACTTCCCACCCCCCTCCTTTGTGCCTGGCTGAGGGCCAGGAGGTAGCTCCTCTGTGCTGCGCCCAGCAGCAAGCCTGTCCTCTGTGATGCATGTTACATGCAACATACATTTATCACATAGATGTGCTGATACCCGGCTGAATATTTCATGGCAAAGCACGTCCATCAGTGCCCAGCTCTTTGACCTTGAGCACACCAAGTTATTGATCACTGCTGCTCCTGTTTATGCTGGATTATTGCATCTAGAATATGTCAGGCACCAGGAAAGTGGGAAAAGCCTTTCAGCCCATTCTTGCTACTCCAGCATCCTCCTGCCCATCTCCTTATGCCTCATCATGGACAAGGCTTTGCCACGGGCAAGCCAAGGTCACCAAGGACCTGTATCTGAGGCTTGGAGGCAGGCGAGGTGCTTGGATCTGTGTTCAGGATGTTTCCACGGCTGGGGATGGTGTGAGGGCTGGGTGGCTCCATCCTGGAGACCTCTTGGCTTTGCACTGGCCTCAGCATCCCTGTGGGAGGTCTTAAAAATGGTCACTACTGGTTGTTTCAGAAGGGGGCGTAGGAAGAAATCATGGTTCAGCTCCTAACAGAGGAGCTTAGTTTGACAGGTTGTTTTCAGCTTGAAAGCACCGAGATAAATATCCTGCCAGTGTCCGTGTGAACTGCTGCCACCCGGGACACGCTGGTACCCAAACGCACCCCTTCGCTCGCAATAAGCAGACTGATTTGCTGGGTGTGCAGCAGGCTTGCAGCAAAATGCCGCAGGCATCATGCTGAGCAAGGCTGCTCCCAAAATGCAACCCTTGCTTGCCACTTCCACTCAGCCGTCCATCACCTTAATGCATCCTTCTTCTCGGTGACAGCAGCACCTCATAACACATCAGGCACTTTCGATATACAGCCGAAGCCACTGCCTGCCCTGGAGGAGACAGATAGAAATTAAGTCCGTCTCACCCTGGAAATTGAACTCATAGGAGGAGGGAAAAATGCTGCTGCTTCCCATGGCTGTTGTAAGCCAGTGAGGTTCATGGACCAGCACGTTTTGCGGGTGATGCTGTGGGAAAGGCACGTGTGCTTGGAGCAGCTCACATTCCTCACGGCCAAAAACCTTCTAGGAAGCAAGAGTGACCAGGATTCACTGGTGTGTGTTTCTCCCTTCCTGCATCTGCCTTTGGCTCTGGGTGGATTAATAGCATGGGCTGAATGTTTTCTGTTGGTTTATTCATTCCTTGCTTGTTTTGTCAATTGAGCAGCTCTTGTTACCCCAGAAGGAGCTTGGGGAATGATATATGTTCCTGACAGCAAGATTAAACATCCCATTTACTGTGCCCTGTCTCCAGAATTCAGACAGTGGAGGCATGGGGAACAGTAATAATAGTCACAAAGCAAACAGAAAACAGACACTTTTCATCTTTAGTTCATTTCTTTGGGGGAAAAGGGCAGGGGAGAAAGGGAAGGAGAAAACAGAAGGAGAAGGAGAAATGCGCTGGAAAGGGGAGAAGAAGGGGAAAAAGTATAAGAGGGGAAAACTGAAGAGGAGTTATTAACGCTTGATTTAAATGAGCTCAAAGTCAGCTCAGGGTTGGTGGTTTCTCTCTCAAAATCGTAGCAGAGTAGCTGAGGACTGCACAACTGGGAGCCTTTGCTGGTGCATGACCTGATCACTTGTGCTTGATGCTGCTTTAAGTGGCATCTTCTGACAATTTTTTTTTTTTTTTTTTTTTTTTTTTTTTTTTTTTTAGGAATTGCAGCTGCTCTGGGCTGAGTGGGAGCTCAAGACATGGGATGGCTTTGAATACAAAGTGGGCCTGGGTGGCAGATACCCAAGACTTTGCCTTGCTGCTGCTTCTGTGCCAGAGAGCAGCAGATGGGAGAAGAGCTGAGAGCAGCTTTGGAAAGGCAGAGCTGTTTTGGTCTAGCTGTGATGGGCTGAGCCGCTCTGGGCTCTGCTGGGCTGGAGCTGGTCCTAGGACCCCATCCTTGATGAGAACCCACAGATTGG
Organism: Nipponia nippon; assembly: GCF_047370975.1. NCBI lineage: Eukaryota > Metazoa > Chordata > Aves > Pelecaniformes > Threskiornithidae > Nipponia > Nipponia nippon. The sequence goes on from NW_028262340.1 coordinate 2,230,210, forward strand.
GACTGAGGTGGGATGGGGTGCCCCTTTGCTCTCCTGCAAGCTGAGGGAGCACAACACCAGCTGCTTTGCAGACAGGCTCTTGTTCCTGGCTTCCAAACCTTTCTTGGTCCTGGGAGGAGTCTCTTTCATCTTTGGGCTTGGCTGGCACTGAAGGTCGCTCGGCTGCGAAACATAATGTGCAATGGAAATGTTCCTCAGGTCCACCCCAGGACTGTAGATATATCAGGGCAGGCTCTTCCCACAGCCCCTGCTGATGGCAATTTGCATTGGATACCTACAAAAAGGGGCAGAAGTGGAGACCAGAGTATCATCACTGTCTGGACACTTGAAGTCTGGCCTAAAATTGAGGGATGTGACAGGTCTTTAACTACTTGCAGTAGGTTACATCAGTTTTACTCTGGGGTGGAGGCCATTCCCATGAGATGGGGGAGCATCCAAGCCCCTTATATTCATCCCTCCTGTCTTTTTGGATGAAGGGGGCATCCCCCCTGCTTTTCCAGCCTACATGTTGGGCAGATCCTGTGACTCAGCTGATGCACTGGGAAAAAGAAAATGCACTGACCAGGTCAACAGCTGATTTTGAGAGACTGCTATAACTACAAAGATTCCTAAAAAAAGTCCCAGAACTTTACTGGCAATGTCTGCATCACTTCTTCTCCCAGGACTCCGCTCAGCTGTTTTCATAAGTGCTGTGGGATTCTGCTTCCCTCTCTGGACATGACCTGTGCCCATGCTTCAGGATGTCCTGCCCCATCGCCTGCTAGAGACTGGGAACTGCTAAAATCCTTGAAACTTAAAACACACAGAAAGGTCTTGGGCAGAGGGACAGCTCTGAGCACTGAACGGGTCGACCCATCTCAGCTGGAGCACTTCTCAAGTCCTGGAGTGAGCTCCCACAAAGTGGTTATCTCTTGCTTGGAGTTGGGGGACGGGGACACGAGCCTGCTGGATCTATTCAGGGTTGTCCCTCCTTGTTTTTGAGCTGAGCATGGGAGTGGCTTCAGTGGCATTTGTGCCTTTTTCATGTCTCAGTAAATGTCACCGTGAAATGATCACATCTAACCATGCGTGATGTATCAGCAACAAAAAAAGGTCAACTCCAACCGTAAATATTTCAAACCTTGTAAAATATTCATCGGTAGCCATGAATACTGAAGAGGTGGGATGGGCCAGAAATCTTCCAGCCCGCTCCTTGCCCCTGCCAGCCGGGCTGCACAGCTGCTGCTGGGTCAGAGCTGTCTCATCCTACTGCCTTTCGACACTGATTCCCAGCAGTATGTCCTCTGCTCTGCTGGACATAGACATTTGAGGAGTGCTACTGCTTTCTTCAGATATTTTTGGCTAAGCAAAGCTGGCTTTCCCAGGGGTTGCGTGTATTCTTCCCACTCGCATACCTAGTTGTCCGCTCCCAGATTTCGGGGCATTCCAAGCACACACATGCCAGACACCATGGCTCATGTGAAGAAGAGCTGGGCTCCCTGTGGGTTTGTACTTCTCTTGCAAACAAGCACATCTCTCTGGCTTGAAAATCCTAGGCAAGGTTTCCAGTACAAGACCATGATTTTCTTAAGCCAGCAAATGTAGTGGGAAGAAGCCAGACTGTTTTTAGGGCTATTCTTCCACCAAAACCAGAAACATCAACCTCCAATGTCCAGGACAGGTAGATACCAACAGCTCTGAGTTTAGTAGGGTTATGCTCAGACAACATGGGGGGAGAACAGGCTGGCAAAGGAAAAGGGGAAGGTGCTAGCAGAGGGAAAGGACATGAGGAGCTACCGTAATCTCTCTCTGCAAACCATCGTTTTTATCCTTTGACCGTATGCCTTCAGCAGCAGTTCATTTGGGAAACCCAGCACTGAAATGCACACTGCCTTGCTGGCAGTCTCCTGGGCTCCTGACAGCTCTCCTTCATGTTGTCACAGTCACCTCGCTTAGCATGGACTGAATCAGACCTAAAACTACACCTGAAAAAAGGGCAAAGTCTCCATTTTCAGAGTACTGAAAGCTGGAGCAATGAAATCCCCATGGCCTTCCCATGAAATCTGAAAGGACAGGGCTCATCCTATGCATCTCTATCCATCTGAAGTAAGGTGTACTCTGGCCAGCAAAGTGTCCCAAGAGTTGTGGAGATAAACATGCCTCCCCGAGAATGGCCCATGCCATGTCAGTCTCCTCTCCACGGCCGATTTGCCGTGGGATGGATAGCATTTGAGTCTCCAGGTGTGCAGGAGGATCCCACAGCCTTCAGCTGCTTCAGTTTGGAAGAGGGAAGGTTTCCCAAAGGTCCCGTGTCAGCCCTGCAAGCCCTGCAGAGGTGCCCTGGATGCAACCAGGTCAAACCTGTAGTGTTTGCTCCATTTGATTCAGAGACCTTAAACTAGACACCTAACTGCAGGTGGATAAAGGGAAGTGAGACAGGTTTCACCTCAAATGACGACTGTTCCTCTCCTCCCCACCTCATCTACTGAGCAATTACAGGGGTGTTCACCCACAAGCCAAGCCTCCTCCCCGATTTCTTGCCCATTGTCCTAATCTCTTCAGTTGCCTTCATCTTTTCCCTGTCTCCATTGGTGTTTGCAACATGGCCTAATTCATCACAGTCACTGGTGTTTATTATTACCAGTGTAACACTGAGACACCTCAGCCCAAGATTGGGCCCAGTCTTACTGGACGTTTGGCACTCGTAATGAAAAAGATGGTTTCTCCCCCACAAAGAGCTGAACCGTTGAAGACTGCAAAGAGAAACCACAGATGGAGACAGACACATGGGCTATATGGGACAGCAGGGGACAGCAGTGTAATTTTTTTCTTTTATATAATAGGTAGTAGTTTTATTTAATAACATATTTCTGGCCCCTTGGCAAAATCTTAATCAAATATCAATAGGTACCATCACATCTGCTTTTATGGGACCAGTGCTTCAATAAATAATCACCATTTTTCTAAGAGCCATTGAAAGATCTCAGATCTCAGGCAGAGCACTTCTGTCTTAATGCTTTGTTTTACTGAGGAATGAGAATGGGCTAATAATCAATAATCAATAACCAACTGAACAGTAATAGTCCTCATTTCAAAGCAAGCCCCTTTCACGCCCTGATCTACCAAGGCAATTCAGCTGGGAGGAAATAGTGGTGCCTCTTAATTATAAATACAATAAAGACTTGTGGAAATTGCCTCTTTTTCACTGAGTGGAGTCACTGTACAGTCCGTACAGGGTATTTTGGGGGTGGAGGGAGAGCAGACAAAAGGCATTCTGACTGTAAAGTAGAAAGCAGAGCTTTTACTTTATCCACTGGTCTCACTGGTCTTATTTTTTCCTGGCGGAGGCTTTCTGCGTGTCCTCAGGTGCTTGGTGCCACCCCTCTGCACTGCACTTTTCCCCCCAGAAAATGTAGTGACTCCAGTTTCTTGCTGTGCGTTGCTCTGAGGGTGAACACGGCACTTTTAACAAACACCTACCCAACAGTTCTTCCTTTTGAGAAAGGTCTGTATAGCAAAGCAGTTTTACCGAAGACAGGCAGTGCATACAAATCGTGCTGTCTGCTGGCTTGTGCACCCAGGGTATATTGTATTTCTTGGCTGGATGCTTGTCATACACAACCTGAATGGATTACTTGAGGTTTCCAAAGACTTTCTTAAGAAATTATATATTTTGTAAATATTAGCTATTAACCCAAACCCTTTTGCCCTGCTCCTTGCATCACCAGACTGACCTTAGGAGCATTTTGGAGGGCGAGACTGGATTCTTTGCTCTGCCCAAATATCGGCTCCTCATATCAGGGCAGGTGAGAGGAGGTCCAGACCCTGCGATGGAGGAAAAATTGCTTAAGAAATGTTTGAACACTGCCTAAGAATGAAAGACATCAGCTGCCCAGAAGAGCTGAAAATGTGTGCCAGAAATATCAGTGGGTCAGGAAGTCTGGCAAAAAGCAGGCACATTTCCCATGGTTTCAGACCCAGCTGCACTGACTGAGGATTTGTCTACAGAAACATAAAAATCAGATCTTGGGGCTGTAGTGGACAGTCTTGCAAAGACCAGTTGGGGAGATCAGAGCATCAGTGCTAACACTCTGGGTGCTTGGAGAGCAGAGCTCTGGGGTCTTCCCAGGGAAATGTCGCCACTCTGACTGGCAGACTTGGGCGTCCCAGTGTCTCTGTTTGCTCTCCAAGAGCTCCAGACCAATTAGGCTCAGTTTGTAATGTTGGTTTTTCCCCATCCCCAGCTGTCAGCATCACTGACACTCCTGACACCAGCAATCTGACAGCCGGGCTGGGAGCATCCCGCTCCTTACATTATTGCTTGTGCTGAATCCCCTGCAGACAAACACACACCATCCCTGAGACCTGCAAAATGCCACTGCCTTCAAGAAACACGTCCAGCCTGAAAGATGATGGGAGGCTAGCACCAACCCACCAGCAAGCTGGGACCCTAATATGCAACTGGTTAGGAGGATAGGGAGGCACATAAACTCCCCTTTCTGGACAGGACCATTCATTTTTCTGCTGACAGCATGCAGGAGGGCACCAGATCCATCCCACCAGCTCTCTGTGTAGGCATTAGCGGCCTCTCTGTGCAGGCATTTAAAGCAATACAGCCTCTGTTCATGTCTAGGATGTATTGGAGGGAACGGAGCTGTTTTGCGAGATGCTATTTTTACAGTCAATTCTCTGAGCAGTTTAATGCTCATGAGTGGTCAAGACCTCCATTTTATATCTCAAGAAGGATGCCCCGAGTGACAGGAGCTTCCCCCAGTCCCACAAACTGGGGCACTGATTTCAGGTGAAGAGCACCACCTGCTGACATCCCCTCCCTGTAGCTCCCTGGATTTTCGGTTTTCTTGGCCAAGATTTTCGATTTTTGATTTTTGATTTTCTTGGCCAAGACCTGGCCAAGCACAGATTCAGATTCAGGAGCTGCACAACATGGGGCTGCCTGTACAGGCTCGAAAAGCTCCTATCTTGATGAGTGGCTTTGTTTCTTTGCTGTTTTAATTGGAAATCCGTGGAGTTTGGCAGCCCCAGAAGAAGGATGCTCTTTTGTGCGTGACCTGCCAGGCACGAGGTCCTCCCTTAGCATCACCTCCCAGCTGTGGTCTGCAGAATCATAGAATCACAGAATCGTTTAGTGTGGAAAAGACCTTTAAGATCATCAAGTCCAACCGTTAACCTAACACTGCCAAGGCCACCACTAAACCATGGCCCTAAGCACCACATCCACCTGTCTTTTAAACACCTCCAGGGATGGGGACTCAACCACTGCCCTGGGCAGCCTGGGCCAGTGCTTGCCAACCCTTTCAGTGAGGAATTTTTTCCTAATAACCAATCTAAATCTCTCCTGTTACAACTTGAGGCCATTTCCTCTTGTCCTATTGCTTGTTACTTGGGAGAAGAGACCAAAGAGAAGAAACTCCTCTCCATGCCTGTCTGAGCTCCCTGTTTTCTTGGCCAAGATTTTCGATTTTCGATTTTCTTGTTGTGGTCCAAGACTCACCATCAACCAGTCCATCAGTGATGGTGACTTTTGTGATGAAAAAAGATCTGACCCAATTCCTCAACTCTTTTATGGAAAACTGATAAAAACACCATAAGAAAGTAGTGATTCTTGGCTGCCACCAGCCTGGGCTGGATGTGAACCCAGCCCTGTATCCCGCAAGTCGCCATCTGATTGTCCTTTGTCATGGTGTTAAATGATGGGCTCTTTTGGTCTGAGACTTTTTCAGAAAGGAGTTTCTCTCAGGGCTGCATGTCATGCTGCAAATTGAGGATTGAGGTATTTTAAATATGTATAAGCTGATGGAAAGCAGTCATGAAAGGAAGAGCGTGGCTGATGAGTCTGTGTGAGATTTTTCTATTACTGAATTAATTGGTGTAGGAGATGAGGCAGACGCACAATGAATTGTCTGCCTTTCAGAGCACTTTAATAGAAAATACACACAGATTTGCTCTTTGATGCTTCCTCCACTCCCTTGCCTGACCTGTTCTCTAGCTGTGCTGGTCCCGTGTCTGCTTTTCCTCTTTCTAGCCACATGCTTTGGTATTTCTTTTGCTCTTGTTCATTCTGTATCATAAGCTTTCTTCTATATCTCCGCCTCCATCCCTTTAATCAGCCTGGAGGTCTGAGGTCATGCCAGCAGTTCCCAGCCACTTCGCAAAACCAGCTAAGAATGCCTGGGGCAAGTTCTGGTGACTAGAATGCCCACAATGTCCTGCTGCTTTGGGATGACATCCTGTAGGTTCAGGAGAACTGGTTCCTCTCCCAGGAGGAGAGGCTGGATGGATCAGACCGAGGGTCTTCCTCCTCCAGCAGTATGTACCATGGACAATCCACTCCTGCTCTTCTCCCCAGATGAGAGATGCCCTGCCCACACAAGCAGTGGTCCCAGTGTGGCACCTGAGCCTTACAGGCACCGTGCCTGGAGCCACCACCCAGTTCAGAGCTGCCAGGAGCTGGTGACACCTGAAAGTGATGGAAAAGGCTGGCGGAGGCTTGAGAAAATGGTGGTTCCTGCAATCGGGTACACTGTGGCACTAGGCAGGTGAGATGGGCATCAGCCAAACTGGAATCAGGTCCACACGGGTTGAAAAGTTACCTGGCAAATGCAGTCAGGGGCACATGCAGAAGGGGTTGGTCTAGCTGCTACTGTGCACTGGGATGTACTGGGATGCACTGGAATGTATTGGGATTGCAAGGCAGTGGGAAGCCTGAAGGCTGTTCTGTCACTACTGGAGCTGGGTGCTGGGTTTCCCTCACAGTGAAAAGCATGGATTGAGACACCAAAATGCTCCCAGCACACCCTCCTCCTCCCCCAGCTAAAACGCATGAAAAAATACCCTGCTATTTTCTTTTTAGATTCAGCATGACCTTTTCAGTTAGGGCTTTTCTTCATTTCATTTTTAAGGAGTTTAAAGGAACACTTAAAATCTGAACAAAATCCATTGCTTTTTAATTTGCCTGGTGGTTTTTTCTCTGATTGACCTAAATTCAGTCCCCCTCATCACCCCTTGCCCCAGTTTTGTTGGACCTGGCAGTAAGCCAAGAAAAGAAAAAAAAAGAAAGAAGAAGAAAAAAACCTGAGGAAAGATAGTCACAAAGCCCCATTTGTTACATTTTCTCTGAGTAGATTGATCCAAGCTCTCCTGCTCAGCTTTCCTTTGTGTCCAGACAATGAAGGTGCACTTTTCCCTGCTGGCATAATTGGCTACAATTAAGCTGTGGACAAGTTATTTTGTTAACGATCCCCAGGAGACACAATTTGGGGATTAGGGGAGATATTGTTTCCTGAGCATGGGCCATCATCCTCTTCTCTGTCTAGTTATTGAATGTCTGTGTCACGAAAGCACTGGCTCAGGCGGACTTTCTCCCCCTCTCCCCAAGCAGCACTCCTTTTGTATGTCAGCAGAGGATCTTGCAGGGCTTTGCAGGTCATGGTTAGGTGGGGACAACCCCAAATTTTGGCCAGCTAAGCAACATAGCCATGTTGCTCATGGATGGGAGCATTGCAGAGGAGATTGGGGGTGGGAAGAATGGCTTAAAAGTCCAGGTGAAAATTTGCACATGATTCCCCAAACCAGGGAGAGTTTCCTATCAGGGTGCAGGTGGCTGGAGCCAGCTCTGACCCCCCATTAATGCCTCCATATGTGATCACATGCCTGCATTGCCCCCAGCTTGCTCCAGTATGGATGCTGCAGGAGGAAAACTATTTTCTCTAGTAACCCTATGGCCCTCATTTCCCACAGCTCTGTGTTGTGCAGAAGTTGGTTATCTTGATTTGACCCACACAACCTCCTTAGACCATCTGCAAAAATTTTGAGCCAGGGGAGGTTTCCAGCCTGTGGATCCTCCGGAGCACATCCTCCGGAGCACATCCGGGAAGGATCTGCAGTCCGTTGTACATTTATGAATTAAATCCACACTTTGAAATTGAAGGTTTTCTCATGGCTTGAGTGGCGACAGCCCTGCTGGGATGTGAGTTGTCATCCCATGTCAAAGGGCTCAATGTTTTTCAAGGATTTGAGGGGAGAGGGATCACAACAACCAAATGGCAACCTCCTTGTTCCACATGATGGGGGTTTAATGCTTCATTTTCCTCTTTTGTAACCTTGCTCCCCAATGGATACTCCGGAGCTCGACCTTTGGCTCAGCTGAAACTGAATTTACATTGTTTTTCACCCACGGGCAGGTCTGACCTTGAAAAAGAGCTGGCAAACCCTGGTTGCTTTATGAGTCTGAATTTCGCAAATCTGAAGCAAACTGTGTGTGCAAGCAGTGCTGGGATAGGGGGCTGTGCCCACGATGCCTTTAGGGACCCCAGGAGGTGGAACAAGTCCTGCTGTGGGGCCAGGTTGAATCCAAGGAGAGCCAGGCCACCCCTGCCTCTGCAAGATATAGGGGCAGAGTCACTTCAAAGCATCACAGCACATCACTGAGATCCCTCTTTGGGCATCGTCCCCCCAACTTGATTTGCACTCACCCCATCTGGGGCAGCTCATCCTTGGCTGGAGGCAGGATTTCCTCCTCCTGGAGCCTGGGCTGCCTGTGGGATCTCAGGCAAACTCTGCCCTCTCCCTCCCACCTCCCCGGCTCTTGCTGAGCACAGCCAGCGTCCCCCCTCACCGCCTCCCCAGCGCCCGATGGCTTTGCCATCTCTGCTCGATGGCTTTGCCATGTCTGCTCGATGGCTTTGCCATGTCTGCTCGGCAGATGCAGCCCATTATAAGGCAGAAAGGGGTGAGCGGGGTGGTGGGGAGAGGGGAAATCAGACAGGCCTCCCTGAGACATTAAATCTAATGGTCAGGTAATAATCAGAAGGTCATTGAACGAACAGGCTATAACTGGCTGCTGCCTCTGCCCTGGATAGGGTTGTTTGTGAACCTCAGCAGTTTTTCCTCGTGTAAACAGCCGGAGACAAACAATCTCCGCTACCCAGAGCCCAGTCCCGGGAATTCTTCTTTTTTAGGGCATGTTTCCATTTCTATCCCTTGACCTTTCAATTGAGTGAGCTCTGGTGCTCACAGAAGCTCCTCGACCCTGGACAGGGCTCCCAGCACTGCTGCAGTTAACACATCCAGTTTTGGGGAGAAAAATCCCTCTGCAAGGGTGAGGGAGGCTGGGCTGGGAGTACTGAGCTCTCTCCCTGGCTTTGTATAAATCAGGGCTGCTTGAAAAATGCCTGACAAGACCATTCGGCAGAGGCACATCAGGTTTTGGCTAAATAAACATTTCCGTCTCGATGGAGAATGTCACACTGTGCTCGTAAAATTTCTGGGTGAAGCTCTGTTTTGGTTGTAAATTTGGGGAGGGTTGCTCAACATGCTTTATTATAATAAATCAGAGTTGTCCATTTTTTTTCCTTGGAATTGCTCTCCAAGAAAGAGAGGTTGGAGAGGCTGTGTCTTTGACTCGCTGCATTAAATGGTTTGGTCTGTGCCTCAGTTTCTCCACCTGTGGTGAAAAGAGCATAACAATCCCTCCCTACCCGATAAGGATCAGAGAAGATTCATTACCACATGGGGTCATTGCATAAAGAAAAAGATCCCTTTTCCAGTTGGTTTGATGTTGGGAATAGTTCACATATCGTCTTGGATATTTTTTGGATTGAGCCCTTGGCCGTGTCTCAGCTCTGCAAGCTCCAGGAAAGCAATTGCTGGGCACAAGCATGTTGAGTCCAATGCCTTCACAATGTGCAGCCTCTCCACCTCAGCAGCGAGGGAAATGCTTTGGGATGCCTGGGGTAAGGCAATGTGTGAAACAAACTCCTCCAGCTCCTTCTCTGATGCTTTCTAAGATGCAGTTGTGTTTTGGTCAGAAATGTTGACATCCAGATCTTTGCAGAGCAAACGCAATAGAAACGCTGGGGCAGCCCCTGCACTGTGAGTGCTACAGGCCGGGGGCTGTGAAGGCCTGATGGCTGCATTGTCTTGGGCTAAATTCCGGTAATATTTCCCTTCTCCATCCTTCTTGCTGTGTTGTGCCTCATTCTGCTCTCATGTGCACCCAGGCACATCAAGAGTAACTTCGATGAGGCTGACAGGGTTGTACCGATGGGAATGTGCCATGAGCTCTCAGATGCAAAGACATGTTTTTCTGCAGCAGGGAATGTTTTCTAACTCTTTCCAGCCGGGGACACACAAAATGGTCCAAAGGCACATGGTCTGTCTCGTCTGAGAGGAAATCACAGCCCCATGTCTCACCTGAAAGTCCATCTTTCTCTTCCTCCTTTAATTGCTCTATCAATATTTCCAGCCTGGATGGTTCCTGAGAACTCCACAAGCAGATGGCCTGGTCATGAGTCAAAATGATGTGACAAGTTTTGAGTCTGTGGGGCTGCAGTACTACCTGACCAGCACTATAGCTAATGCAGGTGTAGATATTTGCTCTGGAACATGTGTAGGCACATGCTGGTGTTTTGGTTAAATTAATCAGAGTTTTTTGCCATATTAGTGATTTTAATCCAGCAGTAGAGCATGGACAATAGCTGATCTGGAATAAAGTTAGAGTTGTGTGGACATATAATACCTGTGTGGGCAGAAAAGCTGCTGGCACAAAGTTAAAACTAATCAATATTTCTGAACACATTTGAAACATCCAAGTGAGTTTTATACAGTTCTTGGCATCATGTAGTTGCAATGTTTTTGATCTGATATTAAGCGCCCTAAAGCTGCCTTTAATGAATTGGTAAACCATGACTTGTCTTCAGTCATGTTGCTTCTAAGACAAATTATGATATGATGAGACTTGTGTCTGGAAAGCTACAGAAATCAGTTCAGTGTCTTTATTGGTACTGCAAGAAAAAGGTATCTTCATGAGGACGTGGGGGCTCAGAAATATTGCTAGTTTCCCAGTGCTTAGGAGCAAACTTAGCAATTTTCTTGAAAATCCCTTGATGTTGGTAACAATGGGTGGAGTATGAAGCCTGCAAAGAGCAGAAGGGAAAAGACATCAGCAATTCTGGTCCCAAGCTTGCAGCAGAGACCTCCTCCTGTGCTGAAAATCCCATCAACTATTGACAAGCTTCTTTTGGAAGGGGGAGGTTTCTTTGTAACAAATTTCTGCTGGAAGAAGGAAAAAAGGAACTTTGCAGCATCTTTGGTAACTTGGGCATGAGACATGCTCGGCTGATACTACAAGTGGCAAATAAATCATACTTATAAACCCCAGTGTCACAGCAAAGAGGTAGCTGCATCTGCTGGTATGCACAAATGTCTCAGAGATGCAAAAGGAGAAACACACATCAGGTCCAATTTCCATAACATTACAGTTTATTAAAAATACTGCTGGCCCGGATGGGTATCCTGGATGAGATAATTGACGTGTATTTATGATGATCTTGAGAGCGAGTGACGGATAGCAATGAAGTGTGGGCTTGCATGGAGAAGAGGGTTTCCTCTGAAAGTGCCTCTGGTTGCTGAGGCAGAGGGGGATCCTGGCCTGGAGGGAATTTCAGCCTGAATTAATGGCTAGACCAAGGCACGGAGAGGATGCATGTCCAGTTCCTGACCACGGTGAGAAGCAGAGCTCAGGACGTGGTCTTTCCCCATGCAGGTTGTGTTGTTGCACGAGCCTGACCTAAGCTGGGATGGGCAGATGGCTCTGGCGCAGTCAGAGCCATAAAAATCAGCTGCACAATCACTATTTCTTTTATCTTCTTGTAACCGCTTCATAATGGGATGGACAGAGGTTAGCAGGGAGGTCAGTAATTATTTACAAACCAGTTCTTCAGCCATGTCTTCATATTACAGCAGCAGGGACAACTGCTGTTTTCTTCTTTCCCAGCACCTTTCTAGCTCCCAACATCCTTGGATGAGAGGCAGATGCTGAGGAGGGTGCTCAAGCCAGTCCTGGACTGAGGAGAGGGCAGTCTCTTCTCCAGACACTCTGTGCCGATAGCTAAGCCCTATGGCATCTCTGCAGCCCACGCTCTCTGTAAAGATGCTTCCCACTGAGTGAGGGACACCATGGGCTGCTCGAGTCTACAGGACCTACAGCAGCCTTTTTGAGCAGAAATGCCTTTGCCCAGGTGCTGTCTCCCACGGACTTTCACATCTTGTTATTTTTACTCCTGGCTGCATCCCTCACCCTGGACTAGGGGCCCCCCTTTGCCTGACAAAGGCACACTTGGAGCCAAAGGTTGAAAGGTGAGAGTCAAAGGTGAGATCCTATGTGGGCTCTCACCCTGGCGAGATACACATGTTGGTGGATGGGTAGATATTACATCTGTAGGACAAGTTAAGAGCCAGGATCTGACTCTCTCAGTTCCCAGGAGGAGGACAACATCACAGCTTAGCCCAGACAAGCTGCCCAGAATAACTGTGCTGTGCCTTTGCCAGAACCAGTGGCTTCCTCTCAGCTTCCTAGGGGTAACACAAGGTCTAGATTGCATCCAGATGGAAGCACTGCTAAGGCTGAGAGCCATGGACATAACTGGCTTAGGTAAAAACAGCAGCTAATGTCACTGAAAGAGACTGCTGCAGAGCTAAGGGCTGAACCCGTACTCCCTGCTGGTCAAAGAGGGGCCATTACACCAGGATTCTGCTACTGGTGGCAAAACCAGCCACGACTTGGAGTTAATGACTCCTCTGGGGAGAGGCAAGCCTGAAACAAAAGCAGGACTCAAGCTGAAAGGCAGCTCTGTGCAAGGAGACGGGGAAACTATGAGTCTTCTGGCAAAGGACAGCACAAGGGGATGTGTGCTGAATGGAGCATGCCCCGGCATACTGATCAGAGGAGAGATTTCAAAGGTATTGTAAGAGAAAATATCTCCAAAGCCTTCATCCTCCCCTGCACAGGGGTGGGTGGCACCGTACAGCGGCAGAATGCAGATCAGGGCAGCACTGGCTGCCCTGCACAGGGGCCTCAGCACCTCCAGTCTGGCCCAACTGGGGTCCCCATGATGCAGGGAACATTGTGCAGCATTGTACTGGGCGTGGGGAGATGCCCTGGGCTGTTGGAATGGGCTGTTTCCCTCTGGATGCACTGGGAAACAAGCACAGTATTGCAAGAAGGGTGCTGTGCCTGCACGCAGAGGCAAGCAAAGGCTGAGACCAAGTGACTGACAAAATAAGCTCGGGTGACGGAGCTGGTCTGTGGGTGCCTAGGGCAGTCATGGGTGGGTACAGGATGGAGCTAATGGGCTTCCATGGCTTGTTGTCCTGAGCTGGTGTTGCTGTGGTCCTCAGAAGCTCTGCCAGGCTGGGGGCTAGGGCACAGGCACCAGCATGGGCAGGGCAGATCTGAGTCCCTGCGATGTAAAATCAATGCAAAACTGGATTTTGAACATCCGCTTGTAACAAGGTGAGAGCCTGCATAGAGATGTGTAAGTCTTCAGCGTTCAGGAGCTGCTTGCAAATTCCCCCAATCCCACCTAAAAGCCATTTCTGCATGGCTGGATGGAGCTGTGTAGCCAACCGATGGGATTCAGCCACCCTTGCAGTCCAGGCAGAGCTATTTACGCTGCAAATACAGCTACTGAATTCATCACGGGTGGGTTAAACTGGTGCTCATGTGCTGCTCAGCATCGGGAGGGGTGAGAAGAGCAGAGGAGGGAAACCCATGCCCAGAGAGGGGACAGCTGGAGACGTTTCTGGTTTACAAGCACAAGCCGCACCATGGCACTTCGGTGCATGTTGCACCTTTGCACAGTGCCTCTGGCTCCCGCATTTCCCTGCCCCGATGCAGAAGCAAAGCCAGTGCCTGAAGAGCAGCCAGACATGGCAGCGCACAGCCCAGGGCACCCCAGGGAGCCCTGTACCTCCCAGAGGTGCTTGGGGCACTGGTGGGCTGTTGTTTTAGATGAAGCCCCTGTAAGGCACAAGTGCAATCCAACAGCAGAGCCATTTGCTGACCAAGAGCAGGTTTGGGAGAGGGCAGAGCCACAGCTGGGGATCTCCCAACAGCCCTGAACCAAGCGGGCACCCGCAGGAAAGATGCTGATGGGGGAAATGCAGCTGCATGGGTAAGGCATGTGCACCCACTTTTAGTCTCTCTTCCAGCCTTCAACACGCCCCTGAGCTCTCTCCTCTGTGCCCCCTCCTCTTCCTCCTGCCCTGTGTCTGTCCAGTTTGGCCCCATCACTGCCTGGGACCTCTGGTGCAAGACGCTGCCCAGAGGTGACAGTCCCAGCCCCAGCAGCCTGACCCTGGGGTTTCACCGCAGCACAGCATGGGCTTCCTTTAAGGAGAGATCTCCAGTCACCATTGCGTGCTAGGAAACATGTATTAAGAATAATTGCTGTTGCTGTTACAGTTATAATAACAGCACTGCATAATAAGAAATTCATGCTTTACATAAAGTAGGTGCATAAGTCTTCATTTGCTTGTGTGGTATTTTGTAAAACAGAGGCATAATCTTGTATTATAATTCTTGTTTGCATCTATTCACCAGACACTAACCTCTTCCTAAGCTGCAAAGCAGATCTGATAGGAGGAAGCTGACTATTCCTGGATTCCTGATGAAGTTCAGGGTTTGAAAGCAGCAGCCATGTATCTGTCAGATTGCTCTTTTTGGTAGATTAGGAAAGGGGGGGAGATGGCAGGGAGGAAGGGAAGAGGCTGTACTTTTATTAATGAAGTTTGTGCATTTCAAAAATCAGCATCAGAAGAGGCAGAAAAAAAATCTTGTGTTTATAATATATTTTTACATAGTCAACATTTCCAGACAGTGATAAATGCATTTTGCAACATGCATTCAGCTAATGACGGCAAAAGTCTTGACAGAAGTAAGTGGAAAATACCCATACTTCACTTTTTTTTTTTTTTTCCTGATAAAGAGAAATGTGTGTGTTTGTGGATGTTTTACTTTGATGAAGTTGCAAGTGGTTGTGAGCTACCCCGGGGGCACAGTCCCTGTGGAAAAGGGGCTGCTCCTCTGCGACCTGGAGGCGGGAAGGAAGCATGATGGATGGAAACACATAAACAGTCCAGCAGAGAGATCCGAGCCAGGTCTCCCTGCCTGGAGGACTGTTTGCAGTGGATGCAAGCCAGAGCTGACCCTGGGTGAGGACAGCAAACTCTGGTCTGTCCCATCCTCTCCTGCTGACTGCAGTTAAGTCCTTTCTCATCTGCTTTCCTGCCTCAGCAACCACTCAGGAAGCCCACAATATCTGTTTTTGCAGGAAAAGTGGAGCTGAGCCCTTTATTTCCCACAGGCTTGAAGCCTTCAGACCAAGGGAAAAAGTGTCACCAGGCATCCCATGACTCAAAGGTGCCCTGGAAAGATGCGGTGAAGACCTGGACCACGCATGGTGGCTGCACCACGCATGGAGAAAGGCAGAAGTCAAAGTGATCCACGGAGGCATTAAATCACCCAGCCCAGGCAGTGGGGCTTGACCTGCAACCAGTTCAGCATCTGCAGTGCTGAGCCCAGAGATCCCGGGGCCGGGGATGGGAGCTGGGGACCAGCACCAGCGTTTCAGGCATCAGCAGGAGTCACATCGCGCCATGCCTGCAGGGCTGCCCCGGAGCTGGCTCACCAGCACACGCGTGTCCCTGCTGCTCTCCAGAACTGGCCTCCTGCTCCTGGTAAAGGGGAATTAAATTCCATCGGGTGGCCGTAGCTAATGGACTGTGTTGCTTCCCTTTAGCCTTTAGTTTTCAGATAATTAGCTGATTTTGAATTATTTATGTTGTGAATTTTCAAATAAATAATGTAATAAATGCATCTCAATTATTTACCCTGTTACAAAGCTGACTTGATGGCCGAGCAAATATTTCCATGAATCATTGATTTTATGAATTTTGTAATATTAAAAAAAATAAATGATCCAATTTTTAAGGCTCTAAATTATTCTTTCATTTCTTTAGCCTTATATTCTGTTTTTGGGAATCCTCCCTGGACTTCCGTCTTCTAAGAAATTCTGTAATGCATTTGGAAAACTGCAATTATTTTTAGCATGAAAGTCACTCCGTAGAGCTTGATACCACATTTAAGCTGAATAAATGTGAGTTCAGGTCACCAGTGTACAGAAAAAATGGTTACTTTATCTCACCAGGGTACTTCAGGAGATCATATTCCTCTAGGTGGGTAACGGCAAAGTGTGAGTATTGTTTGCTTAGAGCATGTCAAGTGTGTGCTTCCCCCTGCAGACTTTCGGCTGGGAATATGAGATTTAAGGTAAGATCCGAATGTGTGGCTGATAGCATTGAATTACCATGAATAAAATAGGCATAGAGAAAGCTGGATATCTGAATCTGAGGTATAACAAACTGCACAAACAAGGCTCTAGCAAGCAAGAGTATTGAAACTTAAAAATATTTGTAGGCTCAGCAAGCATCGCTGCAACCACAGAGGAAAAAGGAGAGGAGGAAAAAACAGAGCAGATGCTTATCCACCCCTTGCACAGTCCTAAAGCAAGGGCAGAAACACTGTGGGGGAGAGGGAAAGGGTTTCCCCATAACCCTCACTGCCTTCCCCTGGTGAGAACAAGCAGGAGTGAATCTCCTGCCCGGAGGTGGACCCTGGCCATCCCCTGGGACCTGCCCCTGGCCAGCGCCATGGCCCTCCCTGGGGAAGAAAAGCCCTCTGCCAGGCAGCTGGGAGGGTTTGTGTGCTGGGGGTGGTTTGGGCTTTTGGGCTGTGTGCTTGAGAGCAGAGCCGGAGCTGCTTAGGAAAAATGCTAAATTCTCTGTGCCCTCTTTGGCTGCTGGGATCATAGCACAGGCAGTCTTGATGCATAGATGCTAGGCAGGAGAAGGGAGGTGGGACAGATAATAAATATTATAACAAATTGTAGGGAAGCTATTCAAGGATGTAAGGGGCTTGGCAATGTCTGTCTGTTTGTCTGAACTGCAACAAGTGACGGGGACAAATCCTGGCTGCTGCCCTTCCCCGGCTTCCCGTTGCCCCTGGGGGTCTGGCTTTCTACAGAGTGGGATGCTCAGACTTACTGATGCTGTCTGTGGCATTGCTGGTCTGACTCCAGCGACTGCAATCTCCCCTAGTGAGGAAGGTTTCCAGCTTTGTCCTGCTCGGGGATATCTGGGAGATGCTCGGAGGAGAGCGATGTGAATGGACTGAAAAACAACTGGCAGCTAAGTGAGATGGATCCTAAAAGGAGCTTTTGATACAGCTGGTGTATTCAAATGTTTCCTCCAGTGCATTGGCACAAAGGGGCTTTTCTCTGTCCTTTACTCTGCTTTTCCCTCGCTCTCCCTGGTGTGTGGGACTGACTCTGTGCAGGGCTGGCCAAGGGGGACAGGCTGGGCTCTCCTAGCACAGGGCAGTTCTGCAGTCCCTGACCTGCTCCTTGCACAAGCAGATCCTTATGCCCATGACCATGTGCTTGAGCCGATCGGAGAAGGGCTGAGTGTATGTGGGGTGAGTAATACAACCTGCGAGCACTAACACTGCTTGCAGGAGGCAGCAGGGGCTCAGCCAAGTTCTCCTGGTAATCTCCCAGGAGCTGCTTGCACCGATGAACTGATAGAGAGTAATTACCCACGGCTGCCCACCATCCTTCCCTCCTTTCAAAATAAACATACAATTAGTGCTAGGAAGATTAGCGTAGCAATTTATACCTCAGCACTGATTTTTCTTCCCTCTTTCCTCCCCTCCAATTACAGAATTAGAGGTAGAGAAAAGCAAGGGTGGCCCTTTGGCTGATGTGTGATGATTACTGGTGGAGGTGCCTGCACAGGGGAGGTGGGATAATTAATGCTAATAACACGTAACAACCTGCCGCGCTGCCTCGCATTCAGAGCACAGTTCATCTCCCAAGTGGAGTTCATCTTCCACTTGGAGCCGGAGGTGGGGCACTGCTCTCTGAGTGCCTCTGCATTTCCCATTGCTGGGAAAATTCACTTGCTTTGAGCAGATTTCCTTATGTCTGTTATAGAGCCACTGTTTCACCTCAAAATCAGACATGAGCAAGGGCTAGAGCGTGAGATGGGTGAGAGCTGCTGGAATTTCAGCATCTCTGACAACTCAGTCGCTTACTGAAGTGCTTCAGGCTGCCTAAAAATGATGAATCACTTTGAATCCCTTCTTGGTCTGAATCTTCTCTTTGTGTGTCTGCTCTTATGAGCTACAACCCTGCTCTTCACCCTCCCCTTCTGCGGATCTGGCTTCGTGGTGTTGGCTCAAGTTACCTCTTAAGGGGAAGGCATTCAAGTCATTCTCCTTTAAAGCCTATTTTTATGAAGGTTTAGGATCTTGCTTTTAGTCCCTCTCTGAATACCTGAGCCTTGTAAGAGGAGGAGATTATTTTAAACAGCTCAGGTGAGGAAAAGCTCTCCAGAGAGGAGAGGGACAGGAATAAGAGGTGTCATCACTCCCGTCGGCTCTGTTGAGGCTGGTGACCCACAGGCAGTGCCTTGAATTTCCTGAGGCCCCTCCGATGTCTCCAAGACTTCTCCCAACTGCAGCCCTGTCCATGGGGTGTTGCTATTGCAAGTTCTGCAGCTCCTGTGTCCCATTTAAGAAACCCGCCTTTTTCTCTGTCCTTTAGAACAGTGCATAAGACTGTGCAGGAGCCGGTGTCATTACGGTTTCCAGCTGGATGCTCTTTTTAATGCCCTCTGCCGGTCAATGACCTGCAGGCTGCTTTCCTTTCCCAAGGACACCCCTTGTAGTCAGCTCCGCATTGGTTTTATTAGTCAGCAATAGCAGCAGCAGGTATTACAGTTGGCAGCCCTAAACAAGAGCTCTCTGCCACTTTGCAGGGTAGGAAGGATCAGCAGACCCACAGATTAAGGTCCTTTATCAGGATACACAATCCACTGGACGAGATGCAGATTTTGGGGCAGAGAGGAGGTTTTTCATGCAGGGATTTCCCTCATGTGCTGCACGGACAGACAACGGCTGATCTTTTCAGCAGAGCCTTTTCCTCCCTGAACACAGCGTGGGGAATGCACGTGTGCTTCTTTGGGGAGTTAGCAGCTCTTGCACCAACATCTCCCACCTTGGCAAAGTAAAACCTGCGTGGCATTATCCCGCACTGTGTATGAGCGTTCGTGCCAGTGTGAAATGGATGTACGGTCTTATGAGATGATAACAGGCATTCACGCTCCCCAGTACAGATGATGACAGCGGAGGGCAATGGTGCATCAGGTTGTGAATTGTGCATGAACAGAAAATGGTTGAATAGCACTGTCTTTAAGGAGGAGAAAAAACAACCTCCAGGGAGTTTGAGGAATTGCACTACCATATTGAATGAATTGAATGGCTTGCTGCAGTACAATGTATTGGAAAGGAGAACCCAGACCTCTTGCTCATGTCTTGGCAAAGCAGATTTCTTTTTAATAGCTTTGTTAGCAACGAGAATCCTTTGCTCTCTTGCTGGATGTTAAAAGCCTATTTCTGCCATTAAGCAGATAAAAACCCTTTTCTGAGTACTCCAGTTCATTCCCTGCCTCAAACTTGTTCCTTTACAGCAGTTTTCTTCAACTAAGAGAGATCCAAGGGGTTGTTGGGACCATTTTGTGTGACCAAGAACTGCAGAGCAAGGAGACAGGAGTCAGAATGAGATGGGTGGAGGTGGCATTGAGCTGCTCAAGTTAATCCCATTAAGGAGGCAGTTTGGGAACTGTAGTGGCTTTGAGCCGAATGCTGGGCTATACAGGTATATTTGGGGATGGTGAATGGATCAGAGAAAATTGTACAATTTGCCAGCCTTGGCTGAGATGTCCTATGGGCTACGGAGGTACCTTAAACCTGAGTGTGATGGTTTAGAGTGTCCCCATGCACACAGTCTTACTGGTGGGGCTGAGGATGATGGGGAGAAACGGATGTGCTGCAGGGGCAGGTTTGGGTTGGTAGCTTCTACAGCAGCATGTTGGAGCAGAAACCAAGATACTCTGTTTACACATGGGCACAGCTCTGCTCTGAAACCAGGTGAGAGACTCATGTTCATGGGGCACCTGAATGCACACCAACACAGGCCGCTGCAGAGCCAGGCAAAGGGATAGCCACAGCCCTAAGCAGGAGTGATCTGTCTCCCTCATTTAATTCTGCACCCAGATGGTGTTTTGGGGGTGTAGCTCTGGTATTACCTCCTTTGTCTTCCCTGTTTGATGCCCCACAAGTGTGCATTGCCCAGCCAGGCTGAGGGATACAGGTCTGAACTCGTAGCCAATGCAGAGTGTGGTCGTCGTGCAGACTTGGGATGAAGTCCTTGCACAGCCTTGCTGCACTAATTTTAGTTGCTGGTCAATTTGTAAATGAAAAAATAAATTTTGGGGAAAAGCATAGTCTCCACTGCTTTGTGGATAATTCATGCAGAGAAGCCTGGATTTGTCAAATGTATTAATTCCCAATGAATAATTCAAAAGCGGCTGGGGAGGAGCCGTGTACCTTCTAGAAGGAGCTCTGCTTCCTTCCCTGATGTGATGCTGCTTGGAAGAGGTACCTGGCCACCAAACTCCCTCCAAGACTGGGCATTGCAAAAGACACCAAAGCTTCTGGCAGGATTCAGGGCTGTTAATCCCCATGGTACAATAGCGAGGTTGGTGGCAGGGCTTCCTTGCTCTGATCACTGCATTTTTGCAATTTAGCAGATAACAAAATAAAAGGAGCAACACATACAAACAAAATCAAAGGCACCACAGAGCAGAGTCTACTCTGCTCATTCATTTTGACAAGTCTAGTTGAAGTTTAATTATTTATAGTACTTCACAGAGTACCACGAGATGATCTGTCACGCGTTTTGTAAAAGTAATGGAGCCTTAATAACAGCACTTGGATGTTAAATTCACAGAGAAGGGGGGCAGGAGAGAAGGTTGTTTTTTTGTTTGTCAGTAACAAGGTGAGATTTAGGAAAATACTGTGTATCCAAATAGAACTGAAAGCAGAGAGAGAAGAACTTGCCCTAACGCGGCTCTGGGGTGGGGAGGTGTAGATAAACCTCCACATAAGGAGGCAACTGGGACTGCTGGCAACTGGGACTCATTGATGAGTGAGCTGTTACGATGAACAGCCCTCATGTGAATGGGGGCATTGATCCTGCCTGTAAGCAACCCAGCATCTTTAGGATCTTGTTTAGGAAACATGCAGCTCTCTCTAGTGCTCCTGCTGCCTCAGCCATGCTGACAGGCACCCCATCAGCCAGCAGACCATGCTCTGCGTGCCCCAGAAGCCATCCCAGTGAGGTCTGCTTAATTTTCAAAAGTCTGATCTGTTCCCCAAGAAAGGAGAGTGGAAGGGAGGATCTGTTCCTCCTTTGATTTGCTGTCTGACTTAATTGGAGTTAATTTGTCACTCTTCATGGCTGTTCAGCATCAGTGCAGAACTGCTGCTCTGACATCTACCACCTCGATGGACACAAAGAGTTCAAGAGCTAAAGCAGAGAGGCCCTCCATTGCTCTCCAGCCTTGTCCTGTGCAAACAGGGTGTTGGTGATGGTTTAGGGTGATGTCCTCCTTAGACACCACCTCCTTTGTACTGCTGGCCTGGAAGGACCACTGCTGTGATCCAGTAGACAATTTCCTCTGCGGTATGATTTTATTGAATGGGGAGGCTTCGTTTCTTTAGTATTTTCAGCCAAAAAGGGTGAAGAAGGATGGGAAGGAGCTGACCTGCAGCAGCTCCTCTGCTCAGAGTGTGAGTTACAGGGTCATGGGGGTTCGGGGGGCTCTGGCAGGAGCCAGGGGGTCGGAAAGGCTCCAGGCTTTAAGATGACAACAACGACCTCCTCTAATTTAATCATAATCCCCTGGGCCTCTGAGAAGATCTCTCTCTGCTGGCAGCTCAAGAAATGGTTTATGAAAGCAGAGGTGATCAAAAGCATCTAATCTATAAAGACAAGGACATGACAATCTTTGACACTTTCTCAGCCAAAACAAGTCTGGGTGCAAAGCTGCAAGGAAATTCCCTTGATATTTGAAGACATCAGTTTGGTCTTCAAGGGGGTTTACTGAGCTGCTTCCCAGGGTGCTAAGGCATGTTACTGTTATGTGTGCATGCTTTAAAAGTCTCAGAGTCTTTTACACAGATTTGAGGCATACTGTGTCATACAACAAACTTTAAATACTGGGCAAGCAGGCCAGTTTCACAATGCATTTGGCAATAAAATTTATAGGTGTATGAGGTATGTTAGTGGATTTATGCAATGTATTATGCTATAGGAAACAAATCTATGGACCAAGATGACTTTTCCATATGGAAAGAACTGTAAATGTCTATATTTTTAGGGTGGTAAAATTGAATCTGTTATTTTAGTGCCCAGATATCTCCTTTTCTGAAGCAAGCTGTAAGATGTTAATAGTTTGGAGACCTTTACCCCTTTGTCAAATTTGGCTGAAATTACCCAGTGACATCAAAGATTAAAGGACACGGGCTATGACAGCCCACACCTTGGCTTTTTAATGCTGAATGTGTCGTGCTCTGGGTCCTCTGGAAAATGCTGGACATCTCTTCAATATGTAGATGAATTAACAGTAAAATACCTTTGACCTTGTAATGCTTCACTAAAATTAATCAAGTCTGTCCCCTTCTCTGAGGGGATGGATGTGTACTTTTCTGTTTTATTAAAAAAAAAATTGCAAGACTCAGGCCAGCAATCATCACCCAGCAGAGCAGGAGAGCTCAGAATGGGAGCAAAGAAGGTCCAGAGTCGAGTTTCGGCCTGCAATGAATGTGGGTATTTTTTCTTTACACATTGAAACTTTAAAAAAACAAAAAGAGAACCTACACATGATTGGGATCATAACAAAATTTCTGTCACCCTGGATGAGGCTAGATAAACCTTGGTGCTTTGCACCATCCCGGGGTCCCCCTTTCTGTAACCCAGGCACATGATAACAGCTATCAGCAGGCAGGAGATGAAGGGTAGCGTTTCAGCCACAAGCAGCCAGCATTATTAACAAACATGAAATGCGAGTTTGCAATGAGACTTAAAAAAAATTAAGAACAAGTGTGTTTGGATAATCAGTGACAGTAAGAGTTGTCACACACTTCAGACACCTCACCGACTTTAAATTCAAGACGGTGAATTTTAAATTGAAGCTGTTTGGAAGATGCCCATTCAGTTTGAGTGAGACTTTCATGGCATTGAAATTTATTGTTCTGCAATGATGCATTTTTTTGAAATGGGGAGAGTGCAAAGTACAAACATTGTCTCTGGACCTGGACTAATGGTGCAGCATCTCTATGCCTTTTCATGTGCAATAACTGTAATAGCTTCTCTCCAAGGGTGATACAGGTACAAAGAGGGCTGTTCCCCATGGATTAATCCATAGGCAGGTCTCTTGGCACTAATTCCTATTGGTGGGAAGCCCCTGGAGTAAATTAATTGTTCCTGTAATAAAACCAGGCAATTTTCATCACTTCCTTGACCTGGGAACTAGGTGGTAACAAGTCTTGTTTAGAGTTTGTTTGGATACAGTGTGATTTCATTTACATTTCATATTTAAATAACGACTTAAATACCTGCTTGGCACTGCTGTGTTGGCAGTGGTGGGTTTGCTCCAGACTGAACCATTTTACATAATAAAACCATTAGGAAGAGACTGGGTGATGGGAGAAGTTTGATAGTATGTTTGCACTTATGAAGCTGTCTGCTTTGGTTTATCCCTGCATTTCATGCAACATTAGCTTTAAAGAGCCTGTGTAGACTTGTTAAATTTCCTAAGAGTGAATAACAAGCAGAAAATCCCCTGATCCAAAGGCATACGAAATGATAAAAGGTGCAGGTCCCGGTCCCTGCCGAACGTGGAAAGGAGGTGCAGATGCAAGTCTGGGCCTCTTCAGCACAAACAACTGCAGTAAGTCACTGGGATGGAAAAGCATTATTGAGTTTCAATTAATGACTTTGCTATTAGAATTCCATTAATGACTAAACAGTGTTTCCACTTTTGACAGTGTTATTAGGTTAAGCTTCATTTCAGAGGCAATAACCCAATGCATATGGCTAGCATTATATACCGTTATTAAGGAGGGGGAGTATGTGGGGAACCAAAACCATCACAGAGCCTGGATTTATAGTTAGAAATGATTCATTAGCCTTGATGTGGCATTTTCTTTCTGCAGAAACATTCCTGTTTTCTCCCTCTGGTGCAGTTTGACATCGCTGATGGTGCCCAGGTGCCCCTGTGGGGACAGCTGACCCTCCTGCTGTCCCCCATCCCTCTGGCTCCATCTCATCCCCAGCACGGGCAGCTTCTGGTTACCACTCAGAGACCGCAGGATCTGAGCTGTCCAAGTGGCAGGTCATCTCTCGGCCATGTTCGATCAAGTTATAAACCTCGCTAGCTGGCCAGTTTAAATATGACATTACTTGGAGCTACATTTCTCTGTGGCTTTTAGAGTCCTTTGCAGCCATCAGTTAATTTTACCTCTTGATGCGTAAGGAGAGAAAAAATTATACGGCTTTAAACTAAAGCAGAGAGAAGATGCCTGGTTTATAGGTCTCCTACAACAAAGCGTTGTGAATAGAGTTGATGAAAGCACCGGATCCCTCAGTCTAACCACAAGACAATACTCCCCGCCAGGCTTATATAGCCAAAATCAGTGCGCACCGTTTAGCATAACCTGCTTTTGCTGTGTGGCTGG